>NW_024412402.1:20604030-20693364 GCF_014898765.1 Herpailurus yagouaroundi | reverse complement strand
AGGTGAGCCTCCCCACACCCATGACACCTCCCATGGATTATCTGCTCTGTACCTTCCCAACTGTCAGCCCTCACCGAGGTGGCTCCACATTCTCAAGTGTTCTCTAACTGTTTCACATGAATAATTTGTGCCTCCCTGACTCAACTGCAAGGGCAGAGTCCACAAATGTGCCTATCACATTCTAAAGCCAGACCAAGGACTCAAAAATACCTTCTGATGTATTGATTCATTCCTGCTCAAAAATACCTTCTGATGGATTAATTCATTCCTTGTAGCTGCCCTAAACTGTTATAATGGTAGACTCCAAATGAAATTAAATCAGTAGCCCCTCCTGTTTCCCATTCTGCTTTTAACCACGGTTCTGCATTTCTCTGTAGCCTTCTGAAAAGTCCTGAATGTCAAAGCCATTCCTGGGAGGTGTGAGGTTGGAGCTACTTCTGACAACAGAGCAACTATTTCTTGAGTACCCAGGCCCCCGTGCTAAGCCCCTGACATATGCTGTCTTATTTCTTTCATTCACAGTGCTGTGAAGTAGGTATAATTATTCCCCATCTTATGGATGAGAGATTTGAAGCTTGGAGAGACTAGAATCTCTTGTTAACCATGGCTAAATCCTGTCTGCTACCTGCTTTTGTAAATAAAGTTTTGTTACGTACTGTCCGTGGCGGCTTTCATGCTACAGCCTGAGAGTTGAATGGTGGAGACAAAGACTATATGGCCCACAAAACCGAAAATATTTTCTCGCTGACCCTGTACAAGAAAAACTTTGCTGACCCTTGGTAGATGATCCTAGAGTGAGAAGTGGAGCCAGAATTCAAACTTGCTTATGTCTGTCTTCTAGTCCTCCTCCTGTATAGGGGCTCCCCTCCACCCACCATATTTTTGTACAAGTTAGATCTGTCAAAGGGAAGTCCTCGCTCAAGCTTTTGTGGAGAAGAATGCAGGGGTGGGTGCCACATCATAAGGTGTAGCAAACAACCCAATTGGAGCATATTAAATGTGAAAAAGAACCAGGCTTCCAAACCCAGTCCTCAAGATTACAACTACTTTGTTGACCTACTTTGTTAAGAACCCCAGGTCTACCTGAGCATCAACTGGTTGGACCACCTCCTTGAGCCAACCCTAGCTGTCTCCCTGTGGCTCCAACCTGGGTCACTGCAGAAGTATGGACAGCTAGAGCATTAATTTGGGATGAGCACCCTTGATATAATGAGCAGGGGTCACCACTTTCAAGGGTCCCAGGATCCTGAGGATTACAATTCTGAGGTTTCTAAGGATCATAATTTGTGGATCTAAGGTCCCTTATCTCACACAAACCTTCAGAGCCAAGAACCTGAGCCTTAGGGACTCCCAGGTGTGAGTTCTCAGCTCCAACTATCTTCCCCGTGAGAGTGATGAGCAACATATCACCATCAGGAAGGCCAATGGGTATCGGCAATGAAGGTTCCAGGTGCTAATTCCTGGTACTGCCGGGTGCACTGCCCAGCCCCCCTGCTCCGACTAGAGTGCACAATTTAAACCTCCAATACTAAACACAGTCTTTCTCTGAGGAACTTCAGAACCTGTCTTAAATCTGCATTCATGTATGTCTGGCCGTCCCAGGAAAAGGGCTCCTGGAAGCTAACAGTTTTATTGAAAGTGATCAACAGACTGAAGCTAATAAAGCCCCGGTGCCAACAGCACTTAGGTCTCCCCCCCGCTAACGGAGAGCTGTTTCCCAGGCAGTCATTCATGAAGAACCAAGGACCCAGGGGGCCATGCCACAGGCTTCTGGTCTCCCAGGCTCCCACCGCGCCTTCCAGCCCGGTTCACCTGAGGCCATCAGGTGCATTAGTCAATGGAAGGCTCAGTTCGCAGCTCTGTGCGTTGTGTTAGCACATGGCGTTAGCTCACTTGGGAAAAATGCACCCCTGACTCACTCTGGCTACAGAAACAGCTTCACTGTCATCAGCTTTCTCTCATTACCTGCCACCGTTACAAATTCTCACTTCCCTGCATATTCGCTTAAATGGGGTCACCTAGGAAACTGGAGAAACAAACAAAGGGGAAGAGGGAGAAAGCTGTGGGAGGAGGGAGTGCTCATGGCCCTGGTCACGTACATAGGGAGGTGAGGAACACGGGAGAGGGCGGGTTAAGGCGGCAGCTTCCATGCCAACCAGATGGTGTCCTTCTCCCCAGGCAAGTGAATCAATCCTACGTAGGTCACCTGAGAGGTGCCTGGGCAGGTATCCGGAAGTCCCAGGAGCTTTATTAGGAACTAACATTTCTGTTAACGAATCCTCTGGCTTCTAGAACATAAGCCTAAAGTTTTACCCTGTTGAAGCCCTTCTGGTAAACCGCTACACAAGTGGTACATAATGCGCCCACCTCACCTGGTTGCCCACATCCCCGAGGCTCTCCATCACATGCCGGGGGTACCGAAATTGCTGCTGATGCCTAGAGATCCCTTCTGTTAATCCCCCGTTCACAGCCACGTCTCCACTGTCCACCCAAAGGCTCCTCAGATGCTCAAGTTCAAACAGAACTCACTCTTTCCCCACCGAACCCAGTCTGTCCTCTGCCTTGCACACCTGCAGTTACGGTGGCCCGATCCTGGAAGCGCAGAGTTCCCACTCTCTCCTCTCTTCTTCATGCCAGTGTCAGTTCTGTCCATTCCACCTTCAAAACTGTTCTCCAATCTCTTCTCCCCTCTGTGTTCCCACTGTCACCACCTTAACTCGGGTGTTCAGTGACTATCCCCGGACTCCCATTCTCCTGCTCCATCGCTTCCCTCTCAAATCAATCACTTACGGTGCCACCAAAGTGAGGAGTCTAAAATGTCATTTGCAGTGCTTGGTGGCTGCTGATGGACAGCCTAGACAAAGTCTGCATTCTTGGGCCAGGCCCACGAGCCTTCCCATCCCCACGGCCTCATCTCTGGCCACGCCCACACATGCACCTTCATCTGGAGATGTCCCTACCACTTGCATTTCCCTCAACAGGGAGACGTGCCTCTCTGCCTCTCAGTGCCATTCCCTCTGGAATCAAAGCTCTTCGTAAATGCTGCCTCCTCTGAGAAACCTTCCCGGTCCCCACCCGACACACTCAGCAATATCTCTGTGCTCCTCCAGCCCTTGGTAACACACCGGCACCAGTACCCACGCACTGTGTTGTAGTCATTTGTCATTTCCTTCCCCTCGATCCGGACTTTCTAGACTCCTAACCCCTGCCACAGTGCCCGGCATACGGCAAACCCCTGACGGGTGCCCGATTAATTGAATGTGTGCCCTTTGGTCAGTGGTTTATAGACTCCTCTCTCACTTAAATTTGTATCAAACAGCTACCAATAGCTTAAGAGATGCATTGGGGTTTCCCTCCCTTTCTCTTTGCTAGGACTAAGGGCCAAACCTAGCACGGACCAGGAAGTGAGCAGAAAGGGCCTGGAAAATCCTCCCCCAAAATAGATCGCTCATTAGCTCAGCCACTTCCACATCTCCAGAGTGAGTCTGAAGAAACAAGACAAGACATACATTCTTGCACAGTCTGCAGTTTAGATACTAAATTAAAGAAATAAGGTGAGAATCTGAGTAAAGCAGGGGTCATAGCTCAATGATCTGGATCTCAAAAGGGTTTAAAGAAGGGCCTCCCATCCAAGTCCTCCTCCTCTCAGCCACGTGGTTCTGACTTAGTATTCCTCACATGTATCAGGACATCTAACAGCTCCTCAACCGAATTAATCCAAGCCTTTCCATGCAAGAGCCAGGCCAGCACACTGAGCCAGCTGGGAGTCGCGGCGTAGGGAGAAGCCCCAGAAGGTCCCGGGTCCCAATTCCACATCTAGCCCCACTGCACCTGAGCCTGCATGTAAAGTGGCTTTTCAAAACCAAACCCGTCTTCCAGCTCAGAACCTGGGCAACCATTTCCTAAACATGACCTTGCTTATTATACTTGAGCAGTTAAGCTAAATACAGCAAGGAGCATAAATTCAGCAACACACAGGCTTCCGGGGCTTAAGTGTGAGGAGTGCACGTGGGCTGGGTTCTGTTGAACGAGCGGGAACTACAGAAGCCAAGGGCGAGACTCCTGCCGTGGTGTGGAACCTCTCTAAAACAGTCTTTGTGGCCATCCATCCCCCACACATAGCCAAAGGGGTCTTCTTCCCTGCGGACAGTCCTCTCCCTGGTTTCTCACCTGTCTGGGGTGGACAAGTACTTCTGCTTCTGGAATTTCTTCTCCAGGCCCATGAGCTGCAGCTCAGTGAAGATAGTGCGACTCCGACGGGGCTTCTTCTGCCGGGGCGTGGGCTGCTCCGTCTCTGACTCGCTGCTGCCTAGAGCCTCGCCCCCCGGGACCTCAGCAGAGGTGGCCTCAGAGGCCGGGTGGCAGGACAATGCCTGGGCAGCTCCCGGGGTGGCAGGGACCAGGTGGGAGATGACCGCGGGCTGTCGGGTGATCACTGAGAGGAGAGGGTATGCCCGGAGGGAAGCAGGGCCTGGAAGACAAACAGGGAAGCAGGTCACAAGAGGAGCCAGCGGGGGAAGGAAGCCAGAGGCCCCCGGAGGACCACTTGCAGAGACCTGACTGGTGGGGCCTCTGGATCACGAGGAGGTATAATGGAAGAAGGGGAAGCAGCAGCAACTCATGACCTAGAACTGCTGGGTGGGTGGGTGAGCTGTGCTCAGCCTGAGGTATGAGAGGTCCCCACGGCCAGGAAGAGGGTCCTGCAATTCCTCTGGTGTTAAGTGGACGTTTCCCCTCTCTCTTTTTTCTTTTTAAAGTTTATTTATTTATTTTAAGGGGGAGGAGAGGGACAGAGAGGAAGAGAGAGAGGGAGAGAACCCCAAGCAGGCTCTGCACTGTCAGCACAGTGCCCGACACAGGACTTGATCCCATGAACTGTGAGATCGTGACCTGAGCCCAAATCTAGAGTCAGATACGTAACTGACCAAGCCACCCAGGAGCACCCGCCATCTTTTTTAAACCTCTGAATTCTGGTTTCAGAACTATGGGTCAATAATCTGAGCAGATGAAAAGTAGTTGTCAGAAAAAGCTAGAAACACACACTTGAGAATACAAATAGGTTTGTAATATACAAACTGCCTGAGAATCACCTCTGGTCTTTGTAAAAATACATAGTTGAAACTGTGCATTCCTCCTGAGAGGTCTTTAGACGTTGAATCATAACATTTTTCAGAGCTGGAAGGATGCTTAACAATTATTTCATCCAGGGGCTCCTGGGTGGCTCAGTCGGCTCAACGTCAACTCTTGGTTTTCAGCTCAGGTCATGATCTCACAGTTTCGTGGGTCTGAGTCCCGCTTAGGGCTCTGTGTGTTGCCACTGCAGAGCCTGTTTGGGATTCTCTCTCTCTCCTCTCTCTCTCTGCCCCTCCCCCACTGTCTCTCTCAAAATAAAGAAATAAACTTTAAAAAGAAAACGAGTATTTCATTCAACTTCTTCATTTCAGAGACAAGGCTGAGTGAAAGGCTAAGTGACATGCCTAACATCACAGAGATTAGAGCTTTGAGCAAGAAGGCCCAGGAGTCAAACCAAGTTCTTCTGGCTTGAAGTCCACGCTTATCACATCATGAACCACATGCATACATCATTTAGGGAAGGGGGACAAACAGAAAGATTTTAATTCACATGGAAACTCGGATCCATTACGGCCGGCTGCCTACAGCACTGTGCTGAGAACGACTGCCAGGCTGGGTCAGAGCTTGGCTGAGAAAAGAGAGCTGACGTTGAGTGATGACGTCTGCCGAAATGCCGTGGGCATCTGCGGGGGCGTAAGGTGGTATATATGCTAGCCATGTGCCACTCCTGCCTTAGGAATTTCAAGGCAGAAGTACTTTTCTGTCCAAGAATCTTACGTCTTTAAAGTTCAAGTAAAAGAGCTCTTCCTTTTCATTATTCAATAGGATTATGTTTCAAATCTCATGATCATTACCTATATGTCATTTTATCTTTCTGGGCCTCAGTCTTGCCATCCACATAGTGAGTAAAAGTAGATAATTTCAAAGAATTCTTCAAATTCTAACCTACTGATGCCAGTAAAATACCTCTCATCCCAAGCCCATTTTGATATCTGATGAATACAGAGGAGACATAGGGACTGCCCTTGGGGACTCGGCCTGGCCCTGACAACTCATTACGAAGGCAAAGGCAGGCATGTGAGCCACGCAACATTCATGCTAGTTCTGGGTTAAAACGAACCAATTTCAAAGAAACATTCAGGGGCTGCTTGTGTTCTGTCTCCCTCCTCTGGGTTGGCTTTTCTCTTCTTATTCATTCCCATGCTTCTGTTTTGGACTTCAGTCACAGTTATTAAAGCAGATAACTTCTCTTGTTCTTCTAGAAAGGCCCAGTACAAACCACAAAGTTGTTAAATAATAAATCACCAACGGCTATGACTTCCATGAACTCTCCAGCCAATGCTAACACTTGAGGTTTTGTGTTGTGGATTCTTTTTGAGGAAAAAAAAAAACATCTGGGAATGAATTATAGCAAGAAAATAAGGACACCTGGGCCTCTGGTTTTGGATCTCCCAGTATACATTATGAAATGTCACTTCTTGAAAAAAAATTATCTGAAAGCTTCCTTACTGGCATGAGGTATTTCTCATCTCAAATCACTTTATTCCTTTAATTTGGACATTTCTTTTAAAAGGAACAGTCTTTATTAAACAGGCTAACTTATACTCTAGATACTCTGGAGCTTACCAGCATGGCAACTGCCTAGTTACCTACCTGTCAGTAATGCTTTTATCACCTGAGTTTCCGCTTTCTCTGGTGAAGAGAGTTAAACTTTTTTCCTTAACATTAAAAAATATTTTGGAAGTGTGGTAATATCTAGTGTTGGCAAGGATATGGGGAAATGGGCACTCATATATTGTTGGTGATATACCAGTATAGTCTTTTAGAAGGACAAACTGGGGTGCCTGGGTGGCTCAGTTGGTTAAGTGTCTGACTCTTGATTGCGGCTCAGGTCATGATCCCAGGGTTATAGAATCGAGTCCTATGTCGGGCTCCACAATGGGCATGGAACCTGCCTAAGATTCTCTCCCTCTCTCCCTCTCTCCCTCTCCCCTGCTCTCTCTCTCTAAAAAAAAATTTTAATAAAAGGACAAACTAAGCAGTGCCTCTCAAGTTACTGACCAGGCAATTCTATAATGAGGCCAATTTGCCCATAAGCACAAAGATTTATGTACAAGCGTATTCACTGCAGCCTTGTTTATAATAGTGAAAAAAGGAAACAACTCACGTATCAACAGGAAAATGATTAGCGGTACATCTACAGTATGGACTATGATGTAACCACTAAACAGAGCTATATAAACAAATAGACAGATAGATACATTGATTGATAGGTTACATGGAAAGATGGATAAAGTGAAAAAATTCTGAAATATATTATTGAGAGAAAATAAAGGTATGGAACAATCTGCATTCTATTAAAAAATCCAGATGTGTATCTGTATTTAAAAATGCATTTTTTTAAGCCTAAGAAGTTAGTCGTCAAGTTATTAACAGTAATTACCTCTACAGAAGGAGTGGGAGTGGAACATAGCGCACAGTGGTCTCTACGTATTAATCTAATCCTGGATTCAATCCTGCCATAAATGGTTACTGAGCAACTACTATGGGCTGTACTCTGTTCTAGAGGTTGGGGATAGCAGTGAATTACATAAAGTCCCACCTTTAGGAAGCTTACATTTCAGTCAGGGAGGTAGACAGAAAACAAATAAATATATAATGCTAAAGGAACACCTGGGTGGCATCAGTCTCTTGGTTTCAGCTCAGGTCATGATCTCACAGTTCATGGGTTTGAGCCCCACATCGGGCTCTGTGCTGATGGTGCAAAGCCTGCTTGGGATCCTCTCCCTTTGTCTCTGCCCCTCCCCTGCTCTCTCTGTCTCTCTCAAATTAAATAAGTAAAAAAAAAAATTTTTAATTAAAAAAATATATATCCACTATATATATACATACATACATACATACAGATATGCATACATATAATGCTAAGTAGTGATAAATTCTGTGAAGAAAAACACAGCAGATTATGAAGATGGGGCAGGTGAGGAGGAGGCAGATACATCCGAGAGGGGAGGCAAGGCAAGAAGAGGTGACAGTTTTGGCAGACAGGTGAGTCAGGGGAGAGGAGAATCTTGAGAAGAGCACCGGGGCACAGAACCAGCTTGAGCAAAGCCCTAAAGTGGGAATGGTCTGTGTTCAAAGTCAAGCAAAAAAGGCAGAGTGAGTAAAGCGGGGGGGCCGGAGTCGCAGGAGATAAAAATTTGGAGAAATATGCTGCAGTCAGATCACATAAGGTCTTCAAGCCCAGGCCAAACAGTTAGGATTTTCTTCAGAATGAGATAAAAATATTGGTGAGATCCGAGCTGGAGAAGGACATGATGTGATCTGTGTCCTGAAGATCCCTATGGCTGCCATGTCGGGGACTGAATGTAGGGGTGGAGGGGAAGCAAAGGAGTAAGCCAGGAGGCCAGGCCACATTCCAGACCAGAGACCACAGTGGCATGGGCCAGAGAGGTAGCAGCTGTGGTTGTGAGAGGTGGTCAATTCCGCGTGTGCCTTACAGTTAGGGGCAGAAGAGCCTGTGGAAGGGCGGATGCCATGTCTGAGCTACAGAGAGTTGCCATGACACATCTGGGTGTCTGGCCTTAGCACCCAGAGGAACAATGGTGCCATTTACTAAGAAAGGAAAGACTGGGTGAGGAGTAGAATTAGGTGGGGAAATGAAGATTTCAGTTTCAGACCAGATGCCATTATACACGGTAGATGTGCTGAAAAGGCAACTACATACACCAGTCGCAAGTTCAGGGAAGAGGTTAGGTTGGAGAATACAACCCTGACTCATGGCAGTATACGTGGCACTTAGAACCACAGGATTAAATGCCATCACCGAGAGAGTGAGTGGAATAAAGAAGTAAAGAGACCCAAGGATTGAGCCCTGGGATATGCCAACATCTGAGGTCATAAAAAGGATGAGAAGCCTGCCAAAGGAGCAAGGAAAGGAAACAGAAAGAGGAAACCACTGACCCCATAGTTGAAAATCTGTGTACAATATTATGACTCCCCCCAAATGGAATAGCCTACCGTTGATCAGAAGCCTTACTGATAAACAGCTGATTAATACATATCTTGTACATTACACTATACACGCACGCACGTGCGTGCGCGCGCGCGCACACACACACACCCCCATACTTATAATAAAGTAAACTAGGGAAACACGTTAAGAAAACAATAAGAAAAAGAAGATACATTTACCATACTGTACTGCATTTGTTGAAAAAAATCTGCATAGAAGTGTACCCATGTGGTTCAAACCTGTACTATTCAAGGGTCAACTGTATTTACATTCTACTATAAGCATGTATTACTTCTGTAATTTAAAAACAAAACTTTCAGTTTTGTTCTCATTGGAAAGTTTTAATATATGTTCAATTTGTCAAAAAAAGAATTTTCATGTATTGGTGCTCATACCCATAAATCATTAAAACTTCTCAAGAGCTAGGCAAACAATAACCAACTAGAAACTCCAGCAATAGAGTATAAAGTATTTCTGGTTTTATGATACTGATAGTAAAGCAAATATTATGGTATTCTGAGCAAAGGGGACTCTCTCTTAGCCACCTCTGAGCCAATGGGTCTATGGAATTTTCTCTCTTCATGATAGAAGATGTTTCAGTTCTCATGCTAGATAGAATCATATTCTTTCTTTTAAAATAAAAACTATTTAGTGTGGAGAAGTAATAGTCTTTAACAAGTGGTCCTGGGACAATTAGATATCTATATGCCAAAAAAAATGTTAACCTAGAACTCATAACTTATTTAAAAAATCAACTGAAAATGGATTATAGATCCAAAAGTTAACACTGTCTTATAAAACTTTTAAAAGAAAACATAGGAGAAAAATCTTTGTGACTTTGGGTTGGGCAAGGGAATTCTTAGCTATGGCACCCAAAGCATGACACATTAAATAAAAAGGCAAAAAATTGGTTTCCATCAAAATTAACAACTTTTATTTGGCAAAAGATAATAGTAAGAAAATGGAAATATAAGCTATAGACTGGGAGAAAAATACTTGCAAATCACCGGACAGGGTGTATCCAGAATATATATTTTAAAAAACTCTCAAAGTTCAACAACTTAAAAAAAATCACCCAATAAAAAAAATGAACAAAGGTTTTGGACCCTTCACCAAAGTGGATACACAGACAGCATGTAAGTACATGAAAAGATGACTAGTCATTAAGGAAATGCATATTAAAACAACAATAAGATACTACTACATATCTGTTAGGATGGTCTAAATATTTTTATAAACTGACAATATCAAGTGCTGACAAGGATGTGGAGCAACTGGAACTCTCTCTCATACACTGCTGATGAGATGCAGAATGATACAGCATCTTTGAAAAGCGTTTTGGCATCTTCTTATACAGTTAAACTGATAGTTACCATATAACCCAGTAATCCCACCTCTTTTAGGTACTGACCCAAGTGAAAATATAAAAACCTGTATGCAAATGTTTATAGTGGCATTATTAGTAATTACTTACCAAAAATTGGAAATAATCCAAATATCCCTCAACTGGAATGGATAAACAAACTGTGATACATACATAAAGTGGAATAATGGAATACTATTCAGGAATAAAAAGTGAACAATAAATTATTTGATACAAGCAGCACCGTGGATGAATCTCAAATGCAATATCCCAAGTGAAAGAAGCCAGACTCAAAAGCTGTGGAATTTGCTTTACATGACATTCTGGAGAATGCAGAACTAGAGATGGAGAAGACATCTAGAAATCGGTGGTTTTCAGAGATTAAGGGTGAGGGAAGAATTTGACTATAAAGGGGTAACACAAAATAATTGGGGGTGAAGGGATGAAGTGACAGGGCTAGGTTTATTATTATTATTATTAGTGAAGTGTAGTTGACATACAGTTGTTTCAGGTATACAACACAGTGCTTGGACCACTCTATACCTTACACTACACTTTACTTCTGGTGATGGGACTGTTTTGTATCTTGATTGCCACATTTGTCAAAACTCATAACCATACACTAAAACAGTGAATGTTTGCTGAATATAAATTAAAAATAAAATTTAAAGCCCCCAAAACAGTCAATAAATATTTTAGGTACTGTTTTGTTTTTTTAGGGTTAAATTTTTTTTTTTATTTCAGTATAGTTGACACACAATGTTACATTAGTTTCAGGTGTACAGGTGTACGACATAGTGATCGGCCAAGTTTATACATTGTGCTGTGCTCATCACAAGTGTAGCTATTATCTGTCACCATACATACTACAATTCCACTGACTATATTCCTTATACTGTGCCTTTTATTCCCATGACTTATTTATTCTGTAACTGGAAGCCTGTATCTCCCACTCCCATTCACCCATTTTGCCCATCCCCCCACACCCCTCCCCTCTGTCAACCAAAGGTTTGTTCTCCATACTTACAGGTCTGATTTTACTTTTTGTTTGTTTCTTCATTTGTTTAGTTTTTTTTTAGATTCAACCTATAAGTGAAATTACATGGTATTTGTCTTTCTCTTTCTGACTTATTTCACTTAGCATAATACACTCTAGGTCCATCCATGTTGTCTCAAATGGTAAGATCTCACCTTGCCATTAAAGCTGAGTAATACTCCAGTGTGTGTGTGTGTGTGTGTGTGTGTGTGTGTGTGTGTGTGAACACATCTTCTTTCAGCAGGGAAATGCTAGAATCAAAAAGTCAAGAAATAAAAAATATTGGCAAGGATGTAGAGAAAAAGGAGCCCCCATGCACTGTTGATGTAGAAAACAGCATGGAGGCTCCTCAAAAATTAAAAATAGAACTACCCTATTATGCAATAATTCCACTACTAGGTATTTTTACCCAAAGCAAATGAAAATGCTATTTCATTTTTATTATAAAAGTAACACAATCTGTTACAAAAGAAATTCAAAACAAATCAGAAATATATAAAGTACAAGTCTCCTCTCATTACTATGAAACCTAAAACTTAGAGAGAAACTTCCATAACTATTCCTATGTATATAGCATAAACATACAGATAGATGCTCCAAATCTAGTAATACCTAGGCTCATCTATTGAGACATGTAGTTACAAAGTGTTTATTTTGTGAAATATAAATATATCACTTAATTTTTTTCTAAATGGGTAGCCAACAATGTCAACGCCATATACTGACCAGTCCAGTGACTTAAAATGCCAGCTTTAAGACACACTAAGTTCCCAAAGAAATGAAATTGGGAATTTTGGTCACCAGAATCCTGAGAATCTCCTGCTGCCCAGAAAAGCAGCACTACCCTTCCCAAGGGCTGCCCTCTGGGGAGGTGGTCACAAACAGAGAACACAACTGTGGTAGAATTACATGAAGGCAGTATGGGGAGGTGGCGGGGCGGAGAGGCAGGAAATCAGAGAGATGGGTAAATTTCTAGAGGCTGCCATGAGTCTGCAACTTTGGAGAGAGCAAACGCTATTTAGAGAAGATTTCTGAAAAACAGGGTATACACTGTGTATAATCCATGAATATACCTATTGAGAAAAACTAAAGATCTTCATGTTCAACGCTTCTGTGGTCAGATTTCCATTGTCTCTGAATGTAATTCTGTACATACACTGGGCCATATGTGGTCCTAAAAACAGGTTGTATTATGTACACATGTGTCTGTTTCTGGACTCTTCCAACCTATCGAACTAATCTATGAGCCAACCACTCCACTTTAATTATCATAGTTTTTTAAGGGAGTTTTGTTATCTGGCAGAACAAGTCTTTATTCTTTTAACAAAATTTTCTTTTTCCCACTGAATTTTAGCATCCCACTAAAAATTTGGTTCAAATTACACTAACCTTATAGATTAATTTAGGGAAAAACTGTTCTTTGGGTGACCCTATCCTCTGGCAGGTTGATGGCTTTTTAGGGGTACCTGCGTGGCTCAGTCAGTTAAGCATCCATCTGTTGATATCGGCTCAGGTTGTGACCCTGCAGTCGTGAGGTCAAGCCCCACATCAGGCTCTGTACTAAGCCCGGAGCCTGTTTAAGATGTTCTCTCTCTCCCTCAGCCCCTCTCCCCTACTCGTGCTCTCTGGTCTCTCAAAATAAATAAACACTTAAAAATGGCTTTTAGAGGAACGCTCATACACTGTTGATGGGAATGTAAATTGGGACAGTCACTGTGGAAAATAGTATGGAGGTTCCTCAAAAAATTAAAAATAGAAATACATATGATCTAGTAATTCTACTATTGGGCATTTACCCAAAGAAAATAAAAACATCAATTCAAAAAGATATACGCATCCCTATGTTTACTTAGCAGTATTTATACTAGCCGAGATATAGAAACAACCTAGATGTCCATCAATAGACAATGGATGAATGGATAAGGAAGATGTGGTGTGTGTGGGTGCATGTGTTCATATTACATACATAATGGAATATTATGCAGCCACAAAAAGGATGAGATCGTGCCATTTGAGACAACATGGGTGGATGGAGAGGGGATTATGCTAAGTGAAATAAATCAGACTGAGAAAAACACATACCGTGTGATTTCACTCATGCATAAAATCTAAAAAAAAAATAAGCAAAAAGCAGAATCAGACCTATTAATGCAGAGAACAAACTGATGATGGCCAGAGGGGAGGGGGTGGGGGATAGACAAAATGGGTGAAGGGGAGGGGGAGATAAAGGCTTTCAGTTAGGGAACGAATAGGTCACGGGAATAAAATGCACAACATAAGGAATATGCTCAATGATACTGTAATAGTGTGTACAGGGACATATGGCAGCTATACTTGTGGTGAGCACAGCTTAATGTATGAACTTGTCACATCACTATGATGTACACCTGACACTAATTGGGAATTAATGTAATTTGGTTCCAAAAGACTTAAATCCAACAACAAAAACACCTTCGTTAAACACAAAACAAACAGGGGCGCCTGGCTGGCTCGGTCAGTAGAGTGTGTAACTGTTGATCCTTGGGGTCATGAGTTCAAGCCTCATGTTGGGCACAGAGCTTACCTAAAAAATAAAACACACACACAAAAAAAAAAAAACCAAAAAAAAACTTCCAGTGAAAGACAGTGACCTAAGGCAACATCCTTCACCAAAGCCTATAGCTGCAGGAATCCTGACCCGAGGTTCTAATGCAAGTTCAGCAAGAAAGCTGCACTCTATTCACCGGCTGAGAGCACCTTATGTTGTTGGAGGTGCACAGACAAGGCCACTGTGATGATGATAAATGTTCGGGGGTTTCAGCATGACCACCCTTGTAAATAATATAATTGCAGTGAGGCACTGTGCTGAGTTTTTGGTACTTGGGAAGCACAAACTCAGATGCAACGGAAGTCAGGGTGGGTAATGTGTGTGCTCCAGAGCATGGAGTCTCCTGAAAGGCAAACCAACAGGGAGCAGAAAAGTGAGACACAACGTACTTGAGCCACAGCTGTTTGCTGTCTCTTCTTGTTTTAATATATGACCCGATTTCCAACAAAACACCACTGGCCCCAAGCTTTAATTTCACAAAGCACTTGCAACTCCCATTTCATATTCCCACAAAACTACTGTGGGATCATCGGCCCTATTTTTACATTTTGGCTAAAAATCAGATTTAGGTTTTAAAAATAGCAAGGAAACATTTAAAATTAACACACACGTTAGGGGGCACTGCGGTTACTGAGAAGTCAGATGATGTAGAATGCTATGTATTAAGTATGTCTTTCCCTTTCCCTGAGAATTATCACTATGTGAAAATGTTGACTGAAGACAGCTGCCTTGCTATGCTGGACCATTTACATACACTTGTGAAATTCAAGCACGTTATCTGCTACCGAGAGAGTAATGACTAATAAAGCAAAGACACTGTTTAAACAAACACATTTTTAGTTGACAAAAGGGGTGTAAACATGACCACAACGAATGCATTTTCTAATAGTTGTTTTCCTTCCAACAATCCCCCTAACCAATGTTTTGCAGGAGGATGGATATCACATAACTGTGTACAGTATACCTAGAAGTCATTCCCTGCCAAATGGTTGGCCACTTTTAGAATCTGTTTTTGGATTAGAAAATCTGAGTGCATTAGTGGTGGGTAGGACATGGGACATCCCAGGATTTGGGGGATGATACAGAATATTCAGCAGGCTAAACAGAACATTTTCTGTTGTGCTGATTCTGAAAACTGTAAACTCATGCACGTGAACACATCTGGGCCAGGCTGCTGACTCCAGGCACATCTCCTCAAAGGAAATCCCCTTCCATGGCAGAAGCCCGTCCCCTCCAACTACAGCTGTCCTTGAACTTGAGAGCAGAATCTCCAAAGAACAGTTTTTGTTCCTACTCATCTCCTGTGGGCTTCTCTCTTCCACGCTTCCAACATACCAGTCCCCAAATTGACTTTCCACACCCACGCTTCCGGTTGACACAGGCGAGGGCCAAAGGTCTGAGTGGATAAGAATCTCTAAGCTGCCTGCTTGACTGATTTATGTTCCAGGAATGTGTGACCTATATATCCGCTGAAAGCTTCCGAGGGTCGAAAGCAACACACACAAAGACAGGGTGCAGAAATACTCAGATAACCTGACAGCCTCAATGGGACAACTGGGTAGCTCTAGCTGAGCTTCCTGGGAAAAGTCATAAAATCACCCACATCAAATTATTCCCATAGGCTCACATTTCTACCAATTGGCAGGTAACCTGGGGTAGTGGAAAGACTAGGGTCTCTACCATTGACTTGTGGAGTGATCTTGAACAGGTTACCAACACTTTCTTAGTTTCAATTTCCCCTTCCATGAAGCAGGGCTAATAATAGTTCACCCATGTAGATTACTGTGAGGTTTAAACGCGTTACCATATGTGAAGTGCCCAGTGGGCATTTAATTGCTGTTCCCTCCTTTTCCTTTCCTACCTTCCCTGGAGTTGCCTGATGCTCTGTGAGTCAGCCAAATGAAAGCAGATAAATGTTCTTACCAAGAAAGCAGACTTCCCTGTGAACTACGGAAGTGGGTCTTCTCGTCATCTACAGTTTCACATAGCAAGACCGCAACTCCAGAATCTGCCAAATGGAGGTCTTCAACTGCCCTTACAGCTATGTAGAGAGATAGACAGCAGCAAGGGAGCAAAAGAAATCGGTGGGAGGGCTGACCTGGCTGGACATCCCCTAAACACTATCAAGACTCCAGAAATCATTACTCGGGCTTTGCAGATGTGTGTTAAAAAATTCACAGAACGCTTAAGGGGCCTAACGCACAACTCTTCCCAAGGTTAAGAAGGATGGGGTCAGAGATGGGAGACCCAAGATGGGCCAAAGTCAATCTCTAACAACTGCAGAGAAAGCAGATATGGGTGGTGGAAATGAATTTGGCTTCTCTTATGCTGAAAGAGGGCTAAAGAAAGGCTGGGCTGAGGGGAAGTGGTAACCAGACGTGAAAATTCAGTCGCTGTGTGTCTAGATGGATAATCTGTAAGCATGGGAAAGGGGGAGAGGGACGAAAGCAAATATAAAGATGCTCTGAGAGGCCTTTTCACTTTGTGACCCACCACGTTTCTGGCCAGCAAGAGCTAATGGCCAGATGCACCCCTTTACAGGTTATGGTTTTGTACGACTAAAGAAAAGAGAAAATGTTTTTTTAAGAGGCCAACTCAAAGGCTGACAAATATGGCTTAGCCATGAACTACTTCATTAAAAAGAAGGCGGTGGGGGGAGTGCTTTGATAGGTTAAGTATAAATGAATTAGAAACATATGGGATAAGGGGTGCCTGGGTGGCTCAGTCAATTAAGCATCCAACTCGGGCTCAGGTCGTGATCTCACCACTAGTGAGCTCGAGCCCCGTGTCGGGCTCTGTGCTGACAGCTCAGAGCCTGGAACCTGCTTCGGATTCTGTGTCTCCCTCTCTCTGTGCTCCTCCCCTGCTCAAGCTCTCACTCCCAGTCTCTCGCGCTCTCTCTCTCAAAAATAAAATAAACATTAAAAAAAGAAAGAAACATACAGGATAAATTTATTCCAAAATGTACATGAGACTGCCATGCTGTAGACTCTGGAATAAGCATCTAAATAAAAACTTAAGAAGGTTTGCAAAGGTTGGAAAATACAGGAAGCAGGGAGAAAACATTTGGGGGGCTTTAGAGAAATGTAGGAAATAGGGAAAACAAGCAGAGGCCATCACAGCAACCCTGGCAGGCTGATTGCATCATTCCATCTTTTCAGATTCTTGATTTTGCAAAGAGACAGGCTCAGTCTTATCACAGCCAACCTGCAATGTCATCAAAATTGCAGCCGCCCACAAAAACACTGGGCCACTCTGAGAGCTCAGTGAAATCAATAAAGCCGGTTGGGGCCGATAGGTTTAGGGACCTTCCCCTCCGGCCTAGAATGTCAGACTACCCAAATGTGGTCACCATCCACCCTCTAGCCTCCCCCACCCCCCGTTGCCTTCTGCCAAGGAACACACTGGAGACGGCATTGTCTTTCTCCCCCTGGCCATTCTGTTTTCTACATACACCCACACCTGCTTTCATCCATACCTCATAATCACTCACTGACGGAAAGCTTCCCAGAGCAGCTGTTGTTTAGTACAAAGACTGAATTAATCACTCCTACCTTCATGCGCCCACAGCATTTTGTTTGTGTCCTTATTCACCCTTACTTAATTCAAACCTTGGAGTAAGAATTAATTTGTTTACCCATCTATTTCTCACTAGATTGCAAACTTCTTTCGGACACAATCACAAGTGCATCTTCCTAGTGTTTAACTGCATGCCTTACTTGAACTGATTTCACCTGGAATCAGACAATCAGGGCTGGAGATGTGCTCTTGACACCTTTGGGCTCTAATGGCCTCGGTCAAACCGAATTCCCAAGCTTCTGTTTTCTCTTCCATAAAATGGCAATGATACTTCTCCACAGGCTTGCTGAAGGTTAACATTAGATAATGAGCAAGAAAAGAAATATTTTTTTTTTTATTTTTTTTATTTTTGGGACAGAGAGAGACAGAGCATGAACGGGGGAGGGGCAGAGAGAGAGGGAGACACAGAATCGGAAACAGGCTCCAGGCTCCGAGCCATCAGCCCAGAGCCTGACGCGGGGCTCGAACTCACGGACCGTGAGATTGTGACCTGGCTGAAGTCGGACGCTTAACCGACTGCGCCACCCAGGCGCCCCGAAAAGAAATATTTTTAAACAGTGAAGACCATACCAAAAAAGGCACTGATTTTTCCAAACACTCAAAAAGCACTAACGTTCCGTATTTTTGGAGATACTTCTATTGATGAGAAGTCCCAACACTGCTCCCTTGTGCTAATCTAATCCAACCCTTTGCTTCATACCTTGTGCTTTGCAATTTCTACCTAAGGTCCTGGAACCCCATGGATGCGGTCTACACAAAGCCAACCAGGAAGATCCCTCTTGTTCACTGTCACTATCATCAGTGAACTTGACCAAACAGCTATGCAGCTCTACACTAACTGCTAGAGACAGGAAGGGAAACGATTCCTCACCTCTGCCCTCAAGAAGCCAATTATCTCATTGCGAAAATGAGCCACTAAAATGAAAAGGAGACAAGAAAACAAAAGCATGCAGCAAATGCTGGGTGGGATAAAAACCCTAGGAATTCAGGACAGATGGCTGTGTTCTACAGCGTACAGAGCTGATTCGGGAAAGAGGAAGGGCTGGGTTATGGGGAGAAAGGAAGGAACGGATTCCAGAGGCGCCATCAAGGAAAAACCAATAGGATCTGGAAAACTACTAGCCTGGGGTGGGAGACAGGTGCGGACACACGGAAGGCACAGGAAGACTCAAAGACTCTAGTGGCCCCTGCCGGAACTGTGGCACGTCTGCTCTGGGAGAATGTCCTGGTAGGAAAGATAAGGCTTACAGAGGCTTATTTAGTTTGTGGTGACGATCAGACACCCAAGTGATGATACCTAATAGGCAGTGTTAGTCACAAACTGTACTCCCCAGAAGTGCCCGGAGGTGGGTATGGAGACTGTACAGAGAACCAGAATTGAAGGATGGAAAGTCAAATCCATCTCCCAAAAAGTAACACTTAAGAACAACAGAGGATCAAGGACAGGGCCCCGAGGTGTGTCTTTATCAATGGGGCTGGAAAAGGAAAAAGAAGTAATAAACAAGACAAACTTGCCTAAGAAACAAGCAGCACAATAGAAGTGCACAGGCTCCATGAAAACAGCCAAAGAGAATTGTAAGAATGACTAACTTTCAGTGAGTCTACTCACTAGGAAATCGTTTGACCTGGGGCGCCTGGGTGGTTCAGCTGGTTAAGCGTCCGACTCCCGATTTCAGCTCAGGTCATGATCTCGCTATTTATGAGTTTGAGCCCTGCATCAGGCTCTGCCCTGACAGCATAGAGCCTGCTTGGGATTCTCTACCTCTTTCTCCCTCTCTCTCTCAAAAAAAATAAATAAACATTTATTTTAAAAAATAATTGCCTTAAGTTCTAAAAATTTCCCCCCTTCTGACACATACAGACCTACCATCATAGTATATGAATCTCCACCAGGCAAGCTGGGAAAATGTATGTAACGCCAGGGCCCCAGGTGAAGTTTCTAGAAAAAGCCACAGGAGGATACTTTTCTGCAAGTGGCCCCACGAGTCCACAGGCAAGCTCCTGATTACCCAGAAGGAAAATCACCTTCCAGACTCAGTACCTATCTTATGCCAAAATGTAATTTTCTAAATTCAAGTTAATTTCCTCCTTCTCCCTATGCATTCTAATCCTGGCTTAAATATATTCTCCATAGCTTGCCTTTGGTTGCAAAGAATAGAAGCAAAGTGGGATAAAAGAGAATAAAATTCAATTCAATTTAACAAATTATGGAATACCTCGCGTAGACACTGTGCCAAGAACTGGGGATAAAACGGTACACAAGACAGACCAGGTCCTTGCCCAGCTTATGGTCTGGCCAGATGGCAGACACTTAAGAAAGAAGTAATGCAGGGTGCTATAAAGAACATTCAGCAAGAGGATTTAACCAAATATAGGCGGTCAGCCTGCTCCAAGAAGGCTGTCGTTTAAACGGAGATGTAAGGTTGAGATTAGCTGAGATTCTAATCCGAGACGAGAAATAGGTAAAAGGATGCAAATTCGCCAAACACTTATTGTAAAAGAAAAAACGAATTTTTTTAAGAAAAACAAAAAACACAGGATGAAAAGGCATTTGGGCCTTACCAGAGAATACCTAAAGAGATTTGAATGTGGAAACTGGTTCCACTGAGTAGGGCCAGTGGGAAGAGTTCCCTGCTGGAACAACAAGGCAAGTCTCTAAACCAGAGTGCTCTCAAGCCAACTGGGGTCTAGGAAGGCCCCCCAAATATAGTCAGGGGTCAGAATATTTCTCTTTGCCATAATGATCAGCATAATACAGGCATTTTCATCAGGATGTCTTGGGATCATGCAGTCATACCATTTCTGTGGTCAAGTCTCCTCCCCTTGATATCCCTTTGTTTGCTGATAAAGGAGTATCCTTAAAGGCTATACAGTGAATGAAGTCAGGAAACACAGAACTGTGTGACAGAAAGGACTCAAACTTTGGAGAGATGCACCCTATCAAAGAGAGGACAAAAGAGAAGCAGTGTATTTTGTAGAAGGATCTTGTTGGGTAGGATGGATGAGTTCCTCTCCCTTTCTCTTACTCAAGTCATTAAGAGCAAACAGTAATCAGAATATTATACAGCAGAACATCAATACTTACTCATGTGTGAGTCTTGTAGGCAGTAAAGGATAATAGTAATAAGGGATAATAGTAGGAATAAAAACAGTGAACGTGAATCATGTGGACCGTGGTTACCCAACTGGCCAACCAGGACCAAAGAGTTGTGCCGTACGGCAAGAAGGCCTTCCCCTTCCCTGCACGGAGTCAAGTCCTGCCTATTAAGATCCAACTCTACCCTCAACAAGGCCATTAAGCTTACTTCGTCTTCAGGGCACAATGAGGTCTTTCTCTGAATTGTCCTCATTTGTAAATGGAGGAGTTAGATGGTTTTTAAGGTCCCTTTTTGGTACCAAGATGCAATCATTTTATCAGCAGTTAATGATACTCAGAGGCAGTGTGTCTCTGGGTTTCTCAACCCGACTGTAAAGTCTTTGCCTTCTATCTCTACCTCCCATGTAGTACTTCCCTACTTTGCCAAGATACCAACTGAACAAGTATTAGCTGAATTAAACAAGTACGCTGAGAACAAGACTATTAATGCATGCAGGTAAACCTCTCCAGCACTACTAAATCTTCTCAGTTCACAAGGAAGCGGAGTGATCAACTGTGTAACTCATCTCCTATTTCCCACAGGTGATCCAGATTGCAACTACTACAGGCAGAAGACTATCTTTTCGTAAAATCTAACCATGTACAATGAAGACTTTGTGGCCACGTGATTTGTAGCTAATGACACACTGAATAACAGAACACAGGGATTACTTTTTCTAACCTAGTCTTTGATGTGTGAGGCAGATGGAATAAAACAAAGTCATACAGAAGGTCGAGGTCTGAACCAAGCCACACCCCTAGAGGTAAGGACAAATGTTCTGTTCATGTCACCGTATTGCCTTCCTAGACAACAGCTACCAAAATGCTGAGTACTGGTTGGCCTCAAACATGTCTTCCTTCATGTGTTCTGGTTTTTTTTTTTTTTTTTCCAATCATTAACTCTCTCACTCTGCAACCTAGTGTTACAAACCACTGTGATTTTAATAATCTGAGAGGACATGGTAAATACTACTTTGGAAATTTCTGGGCCTTTGCAATTTCCTTTTTTTTTTTTCCAGCTTTACTGAAACATGATTGTGAAATAAAAATTATATACGTATAAAGTGTGCAACATGATTTATGCACACATTGTGAAATCATTATCACAACCAAGCTAATAAACACAGCCATCACCTCACATAATTGCTTTTTGGTGTGTGGCAAGAACACACTTAGCAAATTTCAAGTATACATTATTTTTAACTGTAGTCATCACATGCTGTATATTAGGTACCCAAAACATATCCGTCTCATGAATGAAAGTCTGTCCTCTTTGACCAACATCTTCCCATTGCCCCCAACCACCAGCTCTCTGTAACTATTTCCTACTCTCTGTTTCTAGGAGTTCAACTTTTATAGACTACACATATGAGTGAGATCATGCAGTATTTCTCCTTCTGATTCTGACATATTTCACTCAGCATAATGTCCTCCAGGTTCACGCATGCTGTCACAAATGGTAGGATTTTCTTCTTTTTTAAGGCTGAATAATATTCCATTGTATGTGTACACCACATTTGCTTTATCCATTCACCTGTCAATAGACATCTGGGTTGTTTCCATGTTATTGCTACTGTGAATAATGATGCAATGAACATGACAGTGCAGATCTCTCTTTGAGATAATAACTTTATTTCCTTCAGATGTATACCCAGCTGTGAGACTGCTGGATCATATGGTAGTCCTATTTTTCATTTCTTGAGAAACCTCCATACTGTTTTCCACAGTGGCTGTAATCATGTGGCCTATTTTTAAGGAAGCTTGAGTGTATATATGTATGTATGTATGTATGTATGTATGTATGTATGTATGTATTCATTCATTCATTCATTCATTGAAAGAGGCCTCTATGCCCAACATGGGGCTTGAACTCAGAACCCCAAGGACAAGAGGTGCATACTCTACCAACTGAGCCAGCCAAGCACCCCAAGAAAGCTTGAGTGTTTTAGAGATTAACAGCTAATAATCTGACATGTTACAAAGCCAATTTGAAAGACTTTCCTTGGAAATTTCTCTTAAATTGGGCAAATACACGTTTAGGAAGAGAGGAGAAATGTAAAGGTAGACCTTTAATCTGTATATTTCAACTTGATGGCAACATTGGCACTGACTGGCTCACTAAGAAAAAAAAATAGTAACTCATCTTGTGTCAAGGGCCACAGGAAGGATCAATCTCTCTAAAATAATAGAGGGTCAACAAGCCACTAAATCAGTCTCATGCCTCTTAAATTTTACCCATGTCTAAAAGGCAATGGACAGAGGAGCCAAAAGGAAAGCTTACTGAGCACTGCTGTGGGCTAGATTTTGCATGTATCTACCTCTTAGTCCCAACAAAAGTCATCAATGACTTGGGCACATATCTGGAATCTGAATGGATATGTGTGATTCACGGCCATGTTCTTTTAATTATATCACACTATCTTCCAAAATTCTATTTTTTTTTTTTAATTTTTTTTTTTCAACATTTATTTATTTTTGGGACAGAGAGAGACAGAGCATGAACGGGGGAGGGGCAGAGAGAGAGGGAGACACAGAATCGGAAACAGGGTCCAGGCTCTGAGCCATCAGCCCAGAGCCCGACGCGGGGCTCGAACTCATGGACCGCGAGATCGTGACCTGGCTGAAGTCGGACGCCCAACCGACTGCGCCACCCAGGCGCCCCCAAAATTCTAAAATACAGTTTCCCAGGGATTTTCCTTTCTGGTATTCTAGGGGTCCAGGTAATCCATGTACATGCATACACAGTTAAAACCTTCTGCTTCTTCCAAGGGATACTAATGAGTTGTGCATTGGTGTTGGCTCATATTGCATAAGAATAGTCAATACTTTCTCAAGGGCCCCCTAATTTTCATGACATGGTGCCCCACTCCCAAAAGAAAAAGGCAAGCAAGGATATATTTTTGTTTCTTCTTCAATCGCATTAATTTTTTCCCAGTAGGAAGCAACATGTTTCAATGTATAAAATTTAAATCTACAGAAATACAGACACCAAAAAAAGTATATTCCCACGTACAGAAAAACCAGTGAAGTTCACAGATTTCTGAAATATAAAGGAGATCCTATTTGGAGAGGCTCTGTGTGGAAGAAAGATGGTACCATGGTTTTAGCCCGGGCCAGAAAAGAGAACAAATAGTTGTGTTTCCTGGGGAACAGCTTGGGTTGAAACAACATATGACATTCTGAAATCCATCTAACATAGCAATAATGACCCTATTACCAAGACCAAAGAAGTAAGCCAAGCCATACACTAGGGCAAAGAACTCAGATTTGTAGCCAGATGCCCAGGTATCGTCTCATTTTCCATGAGCTATTTCCCCATTGACCATGTGAGAAGTAGAGAGGCATTTTTCATAGAACTTGAAACCATTATCCCCAGAGATCTGTTTCAATATTGCTTTGGGTTCCACTTAATTAGTCAAATTTATTTTCTTTGCCGCTAACAAGTTAGCAAATGCTATAGAAAAGTAAGGAGAAAAACAAATGTTCCCTTTCCTCACTAGATTCTGAGTTCAGAATTTTAGGCTCAAAAATTATCATTCCAGGGGTGCCTGGATGTCTGTCTGTTGAGTGTCTGACTTCAGCTCAGGTCATGATCTCACACTTTGTGGGTTACAGCCCGAGTCGGGCTCTGTGCTGACAGCTCAGAGTCTGGAGCGTGCTTTGGATTCTGCATCTCCTGCTCTCTCCCTACTCCTCCCCCCTACTTGTGCATGCTCTCTCTCTCTCTCTCTCTCTCTCTCTCTCTCTCTCTCTCTCCCTCTCTCAAAAATAAACAAACATTAAAAAACTGTCATTCCATCAACAGAAAAAAAATAAGGTAAAAAAATTGCAGGGTAGAATTGTACCAAGAGTACATCAAAGCACAGTATTTTTTTTTTTTTTTGAGAGAGAGAGGGAGAGAGAGAACGTGAGCAAGGGGAGGGGCAGAGGGATAGGTAAAGACAGAATCTTAAGTAGGCTCCACACCCAGCATGGAACCTAACTTGGGGCTTGATCTCACGACTGTGCGATCATGACCAGAGACAAACATCAAGAGTCAGATGCTTAACCAACTGAGCAACCCTGGTGACCCAGGCACAGAATTTTATTTTATTTTTTTTATTTAAAAAAAAATTTTTTTTAACGTTTATTTATTTTTGAGACAGAGAGAGACACAGCATGAACGGTGGAGGGGCAGAGAGAGAGGGAAACACAGAATCGGAAGCAGGCTCCAGGCTCTGAGCCATCAGCCCAGAGCCCGACTCAGGGCTCAAACTCGCGGACCACGAGATCATGACCTGAGCTTAAGTCGGACGCTTAACCGACTGAGCCACCCAGGCGCCCCCAGGCACAGAATTTTAAAATAAGTATACATTTAAAATTTTAGGATCCCCTTAGCCTACTAAATAAGATGGATACCAGAACAAGGTCTTAAAATGTAATCAGAAAATGGAAAATTATGGAAATGCTAATGTAACAGTCGGTGCTTAATATGCACTATCATTATAAGCCGAAAGGGGCAATACAAATGTAGGCTCTTGTCATCATCTGACAGGGACCTCTGGGCTAGCACAGTCCTTCCCAGAATATCTCCCTTCTTGCTGTCAACATTACAGAACCCAATTCCCACACCAAGTTTAGCTAACAGCACAGACACAGGGTGACTCTGCAAAGGGCCTTCAGCCTTCCGATATCTGCAATGTGTATTCACCTCTGCTATTTAGATGCCGCATAGAAAAGAGGGTTTTTGACGAAGCAATGTTTGGGCCCCAAAAAGAGAGGAGCTTAAACATGCAATGTGTCCTGCAGGGTCACGCCCCCTTAATGGGGCATTAGCTCTCTTCCAGTGGCCCTCTCCATCCAGCTGCCCATTTAGGACCTTTCAGGCCAGACCCTGCCTTCCCTCTCCCATCACACAGCCTGAGAGCATGAGATGAGGGCCACTCCAGGGTCTTTCCTGTCCTGGGGGATGGGGCTGAGAGTGAGTCAGAACGTAGCAGTGTATCTCTCTGATCCAGCTGTGTCTACATCATTATCCCACAACTCAGCAAAGGACTGGTGGAAGGCGGGAGTGTTGTAATGTCTTTTACCATATAAATAGATCTATTGGATAGACAGACTCCTAGGACACTCCAAAAGCCTCCAAAAATAGCCTTGGGCAGCAGCCAAATTATGCCATACCAACATCTCAATGGAAGCCATCCACTCACAGAGGAGAGGAAGAACCACAGTTGATCTTTTACGTTTTTTAGGCCTATAATGAAGTTATTAGAGTCAGTTTCAAGCCGTCACTTTTCCAAGGCAGTAATTAAATATAAACTAGTGGTGACAACTTGTTAACCCGCCCACCTACCGATTAAGCCTCCTGGCTGGTCACAGTTCAAGGGGAAATTATCGGCCCCAACATACCAACTCCAAGTATAGGTGATGGACTCCACAATTTCAAGGATCTATAACAATCCTTAGTTTCACAATGCTTTGTGCATTATAGCCAAAGATAATCCATCAGAAACACTGAGTCAATTCGTTTCTCCTGAGCCATTTCTGAGAAAGTTTCTGTAGAAAGAGGATGTCCTGCCAAATGTCTCCATTCCCCAGCAGCGCTCCTCCCACTTCTCAACACACTAACCTTTGCTAGTCTTTCTTAACTGACATTCCCACCGCCACCCTAACCACACCCTACTCTCTCCACAACAACCACTGAACATCACCCATCTGCCAAGGCTGGGTAAACAATCGAGGACCAAGACACTGGCCTGGTTCCCAAACATGGAGCCACGAAGTGGCAGAATTCACAGAGTCGGAGTGAGGATTTAAAAAGCACATTCAGCTTTATCTCCTGTACCAACCCCTGGCCCTGAAGACCCCTGCAGACCACGGGAAAGCACACTAAAAAGCACATTCAGCCTTATCTCCTGTACCAACCCCTGGCCCTGAAGACCCCTGCAGACCACGGGAAAGCCTTGCAAGTGCCCATGTGGAGAACAGCCAGCCCATGGAATCCAATCCTTCCCATGAAAGAAAAGGATAAAGCAAGGGGCAGGAGATTCTTAGGAAGTCCACAACTCTGAAACTCGATGGGTCTTTCTGGACATGGACTCTGAAAAGCCTAACGAGGGGGCTAAAAGCCCAGGTGATGTCAGACCTCATACTAAAAAGTCTCCAGAAACAGTATCATTGGAGATACAGGGAAATCGGTGGGACGTTAAGCCACCCCCACACTTCAAAAACATCTATGGTCACCACTTTTCTTCAGGAGGAAGGGTATAAGGGACAACTGGGGTAAGAGGAGAGGAGTTTGTTAAACCAAGTCTTGATAAATGTCTAAACATATCTTATGCAATGAAGGATACGCTCATTCCTCAGCTTATGATGCTTTGAACAACTTAGCTACAAGAAGGAGTCAAAACTTTCCAGGATCCAATGGTCCATGATCTGGGAAATGGTTTGTAAACATTTGGGCTTTCTTGAGGAAAAGAGAGAGGTGCTGAAGGTGACGGTTGATGCATTTAATATACAAATTATAAAAAATGGGCTCAGTAGAGTGACCAGTATTGCTTATCTAAACCTCTGGACAGGTGGAGGAAGGAAAGCTTGCTGCCTGGAATAGTTATGTGAAAGACTTTCCCACGACATCCTACAGGTTTTGCTAAAATAATAAATAAATAATAATAAGGTGAACGGCTTTTCCTGATGCTTCTGGGTCTAAAAGGGGAAAAGAGCCATGAAGAGAACAACTGGCCAGCCTGGCCCCACACCATGAAGTCACGGGAAACATCAAAGAGCCTGTCTTAGTAGGCAACGGTAGCACACTTAAAACTCATCATCATCATCATTAATAGCATCAAAACATTTATTAAGAGCCTAATTACGGGGCCTATCATAGGGAGTGAACTCAGTGCACCAAAACCATGCTTGCTCATAAGGAGTATAAAGGGGTTGAGGTGGGAGGAATCATCTAATTTTTAAATTAAATATTAAATTATAAATAATAGTAAAACCATTTAAAATTAACTAACAGTTTTAAACAAAGGTATACAGGAGCAATATTGTACTACTTATCATAACTTAAGACGAAACACTTAATGCCCTAGAGCCAAAGAGAACAATGAGTCCATTCATTAATTGCTATCTCATTATTTGGGAGATTTGTTGACAGCTCTATTGTTCACCCTAATTATTTCTGGCCTAAACTCTTTAGCCCTTATGAAAATCATTAGTAATAATGCACTTGAATTTCTCACACCTAGCTCAGGTAGTATTTTCACATACCTGGGACACTCGTAATCAAGGCACAGGGTCTTTCTTAAGCCAGTGCATGGCAACAATCACAACAGAGCTACAAGCTGACAAGGACTCGTTCTGTCTTCCTACTGCGGGCATTCCGGTGTAGTGCTAGCATATGACTGAAGATTCAGGTATCGAGAGAGCATTATGGAAGCCTAGGAAAGGATCTATAGAAGTTTCCCATCCCAGACTTGGAGAACATCTCATTCAGTGGAGAAAGGTCTCAAGTTGTTAAAAGAAAGATCTGTACCTAGTAGCCATAATTAAAACTAAAGAGAAGACAGCAGGGGAGTGAGAAATGATTGGCAAGCTGAGAAAGCAGCCAAGCAGAGTCCTACATTAGGATCAAAGATCATACTTCATGTAATTCCTTTGTCTCAGAAGCTCTTAGAGAAGACTTATAAAGTAGCTTAGGGGGCTCCTGGGTGGCTCAGTCAGTTAAGCATCTGACTCTGGATCACAAGGTGGTGAGTTCAAGCTCAGCACAGAGCTCAGTGCTGGATGTGAAGCCTGCTGACAGATAAATAAATAGATAAATAAATAGAGAGATAAAAAGTAGCTTAGTCACAGGGCCTAAATTAAGTAATGGCCAGAACTGAACTAGATCAAAGGTCATACTATCCTCACAAAACCTAGCACTAATTTAGATAGACTATAATTCCAGAAAAATCACCATTTGCCTTCCCCTAAATAGTCTCTTGAAAATATGCGCTCTTAACTCCCAAATCTCTCTACTAATGTAAGGAAATTCAAACTAACATCAAGCCTAAATTACCTTTGAGGTATTTATTGTCCAGTCCTACATGCTTTGCCAGCTCTGCACAGAAAGGACAGTCCTCCTTCTCTGAAGTGCCTGACACAGTTCCCACCCTTTCCCATCGTAAAGACTTTGTTTAGGCGCTTCATGCCTTGACCCCTGAGACATCTGTTTAACTGTTGTCTGTGCCTTCAGGCTCAAAGATCTTCCTAAAAACTACTTTTCATCATTGCACTTCCTGCCTCCAAATTCTTCAAGGACTCCCTAGGGTCCAGAAGATGAAGTTAAATTCCACGAAATGGCCATCAAAACCCCTGACAACTTGAACTGGTCCCCAGGTTACTTTCCAGAGAATCATATAGCTACTCAATCCAACCTGCTACTTAGTCAATGTACAAAAAACACACTTTGTTCACTCTGGCCTCCCTCCTCTGCTCACTGGTCCTACAGATGGTGGTCACAAGCTCAGCTCAAGAGCCAACACCACATAATAACTTGCGTGGCCTTTGATGAATTTTTTTAACCTCATTAGCCTTGGTTTTTCTACCTGCAATACAGAGAGTAACAACACGTAACTCCGAAGTATACTGAGAAGATGATCCACGTAAAGTGCTTCTCATGGTATCTGGGAAGAGAAGTATGCCCTTGCTGTTTGCTTTATAAATGATAAAACTAAATTAATTCTTTGCAATTCTTTAAGGTGAAACTCAAATTCCACCTACAACTAGAAACTTGTCCCAAATATATTTAAGGATACCTCTTTGAATTCTTAGTGCACTTAAATTTCCAATCATAATTTAGGAGCAAATGACTCTGTTTCTCTTCATCTTTTTTTTTTTAATGTAATTTTTTTTTAATTTACATCTAAATTAGTTAACATATAGTGCAACAATGATTTCAGGAGTAGAATCCTTAATGCCCCTTACCCATTTAGCCCATCCCCCCTCCCACAACCCCTCCCGTAACCCTCTGTTCTCCATATTTATGAGTCTCTTCTGTTTTGTCTCCCTCCCTGTTTTTATATTATTTTTGTTTCCCTTCCCTTATGTTCATCTGTTTTGTCTCTTAAAGTCCTCATATGAGTGAAGTCATATGATTTTTGTCTTTCTCTGACTAATTTCACTTAGCGTAATACCCTCCAGTTCTATCCACGTAGTTGCAAATGGCAAGATTTCATTCTTTTTGATTGCCGACTAATACTCCATTATATATATACATCACACCTTTATCCATTCATCCATCGATGGACATTTGGGCTCTTTCCATACTTAGGCTATTGTTGATAGTGCTGCTATAAACATTGGGGTGCATGTGCCCCTTCAAAACAGCACACCTGTATCCCGTGGATAAATGCCTAGTAGTGCAATTGCTGGGTTGTAGGGTAGTTCTATTTTTAGTTTTTTGAGGAATCTCCATACTGTTTTCCAGAGTGGCTGCACCAGTTTGCATTCCCATCTCGTCTTTGTTATTTTCGTTTTCCCCTAAAACAGAAGTTTCTTGTGTGTTAGTCTCCTCTGTGTCTCCTTGAGAACTTCTTTCAGGGCTGAGCACATACTTGGCACTTAATTAAGAGTCCCCAGCTAGCCCAAGCACAGAAATATCTCCCTATTCCAAGCTCATCTTGGAATATTATCTTGTATTTTATAAACTACTTATTTGGCACACCTTATATTATCACTTTAATTTCAGCATTAAATTTCAGGCTCCAATCAAGCACCTTAATGACAGGAGTCCTATTTTGTACTTGGTGGTCTTCTACAGAGACTCCATTCCTATGAGCATCAATTCCCATTACAAATTAAAACGACACTGGGAGCTTTTAAAAAATATTAATTCCCAGGCCCCATCCCCAGAGGTTCTGATTTTTTTTTTAATGCTTATTTATTTTTGAGAAAAGGAGAACACAAATGGGAGAGGCAGAGAGAGAGGGAGCCACAGAATCCGAAGCAGGTTTCAGGCTCCGAGCTGTCAGCACAGAGCCCACTGCGGGGCTTGAACCCATGAAGTCTGAGATCATGACCTGAGCCGAAGTCGGACACTCAACCAACTGAACCACCCCGGTGCCCCCAGAGGTTCTGATTTAACTGGACCATGGTAGAGCCCGGGGATTCTACTGTGTGGGCAACATTGAGAGTTACTCAAAACCAAATAACAAAATACAGTTCAACAAATTCTTGTTGATTTGCTGATGGACATCAACAAATTTGCTGGACTATAATGAGGCCTCCCAGTCTTCCTGTTCCTAGGTTAATAAATCCATGCTCTGTGATCTTTGCCCTACATAAACCTCATCCCAATTCTCACTGGGTTCTCCTGATTGCACCTAGCCCGTTAGCCCAAAATTTAGTTACAGAATTTCCATATGGGCCCAGCTCCCCAAAGATTTAAGTGCTATTTACTGAGCATAACTTCATTGTGACCGTATTATTCTCATTTACATCTACTCTCTGCCTTTCTTTATAGACTCTCAGCTTCAGAGGGAGGGTCACCAGAGCACAATCAGAAAGACCGTGAAATCTGCTGTGTTAGAGACCTGTTTCAAGCCTGTCCAAGAATGTACTTGAAAGGAATCTTGTTACAATCCAAGCTTGTATATAATGTGACCATTACTCTGGATTCTGGATAGTGTATTAGACTCCCCTTTGATTAGCTGAGGGAGGCAAAGGTCACTGCACTTCTCTTACGGTTCATGTTCAACCATATTCAACTGGTATCACACAGAAACCTTCACATTTACTATTGCCTACCTGAGCTCCTATAGTAGACAAAACAGACGTGTTCCCTCCTCTTGAAGAGCTTACAATGTAGACAGAGACAGAACGTCAATAAATAATAAACAAGGAAACAAATATATAATCATAACTCATGGTAAGTACTATGAGAAAAATAAACAGGTTGAAAGATGGAGAATATATGGGCGTGGTTTGGGGAATGGGGAGGCTAAGACCTTTTAGAAGAAATCTGAAGGTTTCAGAACCAGCCACAGAAAATTTTCCAGGTAGTGGAACAGCATATGCAGGGGACCAGGGAAGAGCTTAGCGTGTTTCAGGAACAGCAAAGAAGATGTATGTAGATGAAACACAATAGGAGTTCACGGGGACAGGCAAGGGCCGGGTCAGACAGGGTGCAGCGGGCTTTGTAAGGCCTGTGCACTGCCTGCTGGCCATCCTGTTCAGTGTTATTTAACAGCTACTTTCCAAGGCAGGTTAGGGTGCTCAGACCTTATTTTATTATCCCTTTTTATTATCCAAAATTTGGCTACAAACAGAAAAGGGGTTCTAACCAAATCCTCTAATGTCACAGAAAAGTAATAATGTTGCGTGACACAACCAGGATTTTTGAAGCTTGGAGGGGGCTAAAATCACAGCTACTAAATACATCCTTCAATGGCATTCAGGACAAAATTCAATCTCTTTAGCAAGGCAGGAGAAGCCCTCCCCACCTCTGCAGTTTCCGCCCTCATCAGGGAGCCTATTGTTCAAGCCAGACCTCCAAATACCCTCAGGCCTCTTTCATGCCCAACAGTCCTGCAAAGTGTGTGCTGTCTGCCTGGTTCTCCTTCACCTGGTTTACTTTTTAAAATAAATTTTTTTTTCAACGTTTATTTTTATTTTTGGGACAGAGAGAGACAGAGCATGAACGGGGGAGGAGCAGAAAGAGAGGGAGACACAGAATCGGAAACAGGCTCCAGGCTCTGAGCCATCAGCCCAGAGCCTGACGCGGGGCTCGAACTCACGGACCGCGAGATCGTGACCTGGCTGAAGTCGGACGCTTAACCGACTGCGCCACCCAGGCGCCCCTCACCTGGTTTACTTTTATTTGTGTTTCAAGAGTTCACAGAGGTACCAAATCCTCCAGGAGTCCTTCTCTGGCCCTCTCCCCGCACTCTTTCATTCCCAGAGAGGGTTCAGTGGCCCTCGTTTGTGACTGCATAGCATCTTGCCTACATTTCTATCAGAGCACTTTCCCACCATATTGGTAAATATCCGTTTATTTATGTGTCTTTCCTACTAGACTGAGCTTGATTCTGAAACTACATCTTGGTCCAGAACTGCATCTGAGAAACAGGATCTAGTAGAGTCCCAAATATTCAGTAGATACTCAATGTTTACTGAATGAATAAACGAATTAAATAAATACAACCTGGAAACCATCCGACTGAACAGTTGTTTGTGGAGTGCAGATGGGTGGAAAGTGGGATTTGAGTTGATCACAGTTCAAAGAGAGCCCAGCTAAGGCATCACTAATGAAGTACAAACACAGACTGTACATAGAGCGTTGGGTCCAATAGTTGAAACCACCCTTCAAATGCAACCTACCTCTCTAGAATAGTGTGATGGAAACAGTATCGCATCAGGAATTTCCAGTTGAACTAGACTATGAGCTCCTACGGGGCAAAAAGCTGTGTCTTATCATCTTTGTATCCCTAGCAAGTATTTCATGTTATTTATACGAATATTTATACACAATAAATACACAAAATAAATGCTCTGCATATATTAGATGAGGGTGTAGAAAATTGACGCAAATGTGACTTAGCAGGACTAAGAAGCTGCCTACGAATATTTGTGGGGCCTTCACCTGGAAAATGAGATTTCTAATGCATGGCTCCAGAGTGTTAAATGAAGATTCTGAGTAGGTGGCTTTAACTTTATGAACACCAACAAAGAAAGGAGCTGCCGAGGAAGCAGCAAGTGTCTTCCTCCCCACTGGACGTGCAAGCAGAGTTTGTGGCAACCTGTGCAGTCTGTGGAGGAAAGCCCTACAGCCCATGGGGGGGTCAACAAGGTGGCCTCTCTGGTCCCATTCAACAGGCTCTAGGACTCAGAGAGTCTACACTTGAACATGAGAAAGATGTATCTTCTGCCTAGAATATCCCTTTGGTAGACCACTGTCGGTTTTTCTCATGAGATACCCACGCAGTGCTTCCTTGGCTTCTCTCCACAGCATGAAAAAGAAAGTCACAGTTGCTTTTTCTATTTTTTTTTTTTTACCTGATTTAAAAAAAATTCTTTAAACACTTGTTTTATTTTATTTATTTTTGAAATGCAATTAGTATACAATTTTATATTAGTTTCAGGTGTGCAACAGTGATTCAACATTTATATACATTATGAAGTGATAAATCCAGCTACCATCGATCACCATACAAAGTAGTTACATGCTATTAACTGTAATCCCTATGATATGTACATCGTATACCGATGTCTTATTTATTTTATAACTGCAAATCTGTACCTTTTAATCCCCTTCCCCTATTTTTGCCCATTTACCTGATTTTTAAAACAAATTCCTGTAGTCTCTCCAGTGGTCTCTCTGCACCTCTTTCTCTTCATCTATTTTATGCATTTTATAGACTTATCTACTACCTCAGAAGCCATAAAAATCCAAAAACTGAGGGTAAATTTTGTTTACCAGGAAATGCATGCTAACCAGAACTAAAACCTTAAAGAAGAGTTATACATTCAATCCCTGTTGAGACTGGTTATCTCAGCCCAGAGAAAAACCACGTTTCCATCCTTTTCACAAACCCCCCTCTGACACAGTCCACTGATTCTCGTGAAGTGCCCCCACCAGTGCCCCCCACAGTGCCTGATGGCAGGCGCCTCTCCTCCAGCAGCCATCTTGCTGCAATGAGACTGTGGCTTGCACACTCACCTCTCCACCAGCCTGCCAGCCCCCAGGAGGCAGGAACAGGGCTTTATTTGCCTTGTATCTGCATGGGACACCTGATGGACAACATGGCCCCCAAATATAAATGTATGTTTTTGGAGTCAGACCTAAATTTGAGTTCAGACCCTGCCACTACCAAGTTCGGTGGTCCCAATGGAATTCACTAACCTCTTTGAGCCCCATTTTTCTAAACTGTGAAATGAGGACAAAAGTAATAATTATGCCACAGGATTATTGTGGGAGTTCAATGACATTTTTTTTCTGAGTTTTATTAATGAAGGGCTCCTTAAACATTTGTTTAAAACAACAGACACAGAAGGGGTGCCTGGGTGGCTCAGTTGGTTAAGTGTTCAACTTTGGCTCAGGTCATGATCTCATGGTTCGTGGGTTTGAGCCCTGCATTGGGCTCTGTACTAATGGCTCAGAGCCTGGAGCCTGCCTCAGATTCTGTATCTCCCTCTCTCCCTGACCCTCTCCCACTCATGCTCTGTCTGTCTGTCTCTCTCTCTCTCTCAAAAATAAATAATAAATATTAAACAACTTTTTTTAAGTAACAGACACAAAGAGAAAGACAAATATTGCCTGGTATCTCACACATGAAATCTAAAAAAAAAAAAAAAGGCCTAACTCATAGAAACAGAGTAGAAAAATGGTTGGTTGCCAGGGTCTGGAAAGTGATGAAAATAAGAGAAGTTGGTAAAAGGCTACCATCATTATGAAATGAATAAGTTTTGAAGATCTAATGGAGAACATGATGACTATAATTGATAACGCCATATCATATAGTTGAAATTGCTAAAGGAATAGAACTTAAATGTTCTCTCAAACAGAGATGAGAGAGAGGAAAGAGGGAGGGAGGGGAGAGACAGAATGGAGGGAGGGAGGAAGGAAGGAAAATATGTGAGGTGATGAATGTGTTAATTAACTCCATGACGGGGCGCCTGGGTGGCACAGTCGGTTAAGCGTCCGACTTCAGCCAGGTCACGATCTCGCGCTCTGTGAGTTCGAGCCCCGCGTCGGGCTCTGGGCTGATGGCTCAGAGCCTGGAGCCTGTTTCCGATTCTGTGTCTCCTTCTCTCTCTGCCCCTCCCCCGTTCATGCTCTGTCTCTCTCTGTCCCAAAAATAAATAAACGTTGAAAAAAAAATTTTTAATTAACTCCATGGGGAGGGGAGGAATCCTTTCACTGTGGATACATATATCAAATCATCATGTATACTTGAAAAATCTGAAAACTGTATCCGTCAATTATACCTCAATAAAGCTGGAAGCAACAGGCACTAAGGATATTAGATGAATGTGTGGTTGCCATGGTTTACTATGCTCCATTTATTTTTTTTAAGTATTTAAGAGTTACCTTATGCAACGTACTATGCTTTGCTCTGTAGCAACAGATACATGTCAAGAAAAAAAGAAGCCTTTTGTCAGGAATTTGTAATCTAGTAAGGAGACAGGTAAGTAATACACACAGATATCTACAAAGCAAGGCATTTGATTAAATGTGGAATAAAGAATAGAAGGCCTCTAGAAACTTGGTAGAGGGAGTGAAAACTTCTGCCGGAATGTTCACGGAAGGGAGTGGCAGTGCACTCCGAGTTAACAGGATTTTGATCATCGGCAGACGGAAGGAATGCAAGCATTTAGGCAGAAGGGACAACGTGACTGAGATAAAAAGACAAAAACATGCAGGACAGGTTGTGCGGGGGGAAAGTCATGGAGGAGAATGAGAGACTGGCATTCAAATGCGAAATAGAGTTTCTGTACTCTTAACCTCGGTAGTCTTTTGAAAGGCAGTGTTTTTTGGATGTGCTCCTGGAAGCCAACAAAGTATGCCCACCCTATAACATTACCAAAATGGTTTCTATTTACCATGTTTATTTTTTATTTATTTATTTATTTTTCTATTTATCATGTTTAAATGTAAATGTATATTATCAGTTAGGGGCCTGGTACATTGGTCTGGGTAATAATGGCCTGAACTAAGAGTATCAGTGAAGAGACAGGCAAATAAGAAAACCTACACACTTTATGGACATGGGTCTGAGGTAGGAGGTAAAGGAGTAATCAGGGAGACTCATGCCAGAGCTTGCTGCCTGTGACCAAATGGTGATCCCATTAAATACGTGATAGATGTCAAAAGGAAGACCTCCCTGTAAGGATGGGACACAGGAAGGAAGATGAATTTGGTTTCAGACTCACAGACTCTATAGCACAAGCGTAAATTCGTCACCTCCACGAGACAGTTAACTCAAGTCACCTGCCCTCTGGAGGGTGAACAGCCTTGGCATATGAAAGAGGGCTGTTCTATCATACTATTGTTGGAATGTCTCAGAACTGCTTCAGGTCCAGGGGAAAGAAATGCTTCTGCCCAAATGCTCTGAGGCCTCAAACCCCTCAGAGCATTAAGGGACTGGATTTCACTGCATCCGATGGAAATCTCTCTCAGATCGTGCGATGGTCACAAGGAAGCAAAACACGGATCAAGAGGATATATGTATGAATGTATATATAACCCACATATTTTTTGCATACTTCCAAATTGCATTGTTTATACAGCTGTTCACAAACTCAGCTTCTCTGTTTATTTTTGTCCTTAGAGGAAACAGAGAAGAGGGCTCTGCCTATTAGACAAAGGGAGATCAAAGAGTCCCCTTCCCGGCCTGAGAGGGTATTCCACTAAAGCCTTCCATCTAAGCAGAGATCAAAACAAGCCTGCTGCCCTCTGAATGGCTCCTCCACCGGCAAGCTTGCCATGGCACCTGTTGGAACCCTCCTTTCCCTGCTCACACCAAATGGACAGGCTTTGGATTTTCCTGGGAATGCAACGTGAAATAACAGCTAGGCTCTCCAAAGAGAAAAGCACTTGCCATCAGGTTTATTAAGACAACATGACTCTCACAGGGCAGGTAGTGTCGTTGTTGTTTTATGAACCAAGGGGGACAAGAGGTAGGAAAGGCCAACCGGCAAATGAAAGGTATCCGGCGTTTATACACGGACTCGGGAAGCAGCAGATGGCAAACACTTGCTTTCTCTCTTGGGCCATGGAGGGGGAGGGGGAGGGGGAGAAAAGTCAACACCCTCTGTGTTTTCTTTCCCCGTCTCCATGATGTGTCACCCTCTTAATTGGGTCTAATCACCTGAAGCAAGACTATAGAGTGACATCTATTCCGGCACCATTTTGGTTGGCACATGAGACAGGCCTGCCCTTGTAACTTGTGAATAGAGCATTGTTCCGCACGTCAGCCTGTGGCCTCCCGTGAAGCCCTGTCCAATCTGACTGGGGTTTACTTCAGGATGTGGCAATTCCAGTCAAAACTGTAACAAAAATGGCTGTGTGGCAGCATGCGCGACTTCACGTACGGTTTCAATACTTCTCCTTCCGGGAGATTTCAGGGTTAAGTGGACACTAGACTAGCTCTCAGAGAGAACTGTGCTCAAATCGTTATTTAGGATGGGTTCCTGGTTCAGCACCCTAACCCTTGTTCTGGTGCTGTCCTTACCCCTGCTGACATTTCTGGAAATGCCTTCAGGAAAGTGCCAGTTGCCAGTTGACCCAAAATCCACTTGCGGCAGAAGCAATGAAGGAGCATCCCAGCTGGAAACAAGGCGGAGGGACTTAAGCTCTTGCTTTCGTGTCCAGGTGCCTTCAGTTCGACACCAAATCTACAGCAAAAAATGCCACTCAGTTGTATGATAAACGTTAAGTGGACAGTCATGTGAGGTAGAGGGATACGCCTTGCACAATCACCACTGGCCGGGGAAACGCTCATGCTGACTGAGCACTGTGGCCAAAGGCAGTAGGGCACGTGGGGAAATGGGGGCCCAAGAGTGGAGGCTGCCCGTGGGAAGGCTGAAGGTGGAGAAACCCAACAGGAGCCTCATGGATGAACCGGGAATAACACCCAGAGACAGATCCAGATTTCACTCCACTTTGCAGCACGAAGGAGCACGAAATTCACCCAATTTCCGTGATAAAGATTACATCTGTGACACTGCTGTGCTATCCCTGCTTCTAAGCAAGGAGAAATGGAAAGGAAGAAACCATTTGTAAGTACACGGCCGTCAGGGACTTCCCCTCCAGACAGCCAACAGGAATACTAAGAAACCTTGAAGAGGCTCAGAGAACCACAGCGGCTCCGGGCTCTATCTAGAAAGCCGTGGAGCTTCAGGGGAGACCATTTCACCTCAAGCACTGCTACACTTTATTCCAGGGACACCGTGGGCATTCCACGGCTGCTCTTATTATGTGCCAATTTCTCCAAGTACTGCACATGTGCATAAAGAAGTGATTTGCAGGGCGCCCGGGGGGCTCAGTCAGTTGAATGTCTGACTCTTGATTTCGGCTCAGGTCACGATCTCCTGGTTTGTGAGTTTGAGCCCCGCGGTCAGCACAGAGCCTGCTTGGGATTTTCTCTCTCCTTCCCTCTCTTGCTCTCTCTCTCTCTCTCTCTCTCTCTCTAAATAAATAAGCATTAAAAAAATAATGATAATAAAAGAAACAGTGATTTGCAAATGCTCTCTTTGTCCTCTGACCGTGCACTGTTTGAGCGCCTCACTTTGGCCTGAACCACTTCCCTCTTTTGAGTCTCTTTTGAGTCTCTTCTGAGACCTCACGCTCCTCCTGGTTTTCACTGTTGTTTGTCTGTCTGTTTTGGATCTCCCTTGGTGTCTAGAATGTTATCTTACATACTTCAGACATTCAGTTAGCAGGTCGTCGCCTGATTGATTAACTGACCAATTTCTCCATTAGAGGGTCTCCTAGGAACCTGTCACAAAAGGAGTTAACCAACCAGCTAATGCTCAGACCACTACAGTCTCAGTATTTACAAACATAGTTTAACGTTTCCTTTAGCTTCTAAAAGTGTTAACATGTCATGACAGTGTTTCATAAATAGCTCATTTTTCTCGTTATAAAATCGTATACAGAAGGCACTATTATTGGCCCTTTTTCACAGATAAGGAAATTGCAATATTCCAGCATGAAAAAGCTTGCCTAGTCATGCACTGATTTTCACATCTACGCACTCAACTCAATCATTCATTCAAACAGTTGTTGGGTGCTTACCTGGTCTACCCTAGTATGTGACCCCTGAGAGCTTACACATGCACTTGCTCATGTAATTACCATAACAATACTGTCTAGTGGGTATGTTATGCCTTTTTTTTTTTTTTTAAATATAGGCCTCCTTCCACTCAAAGGCCTTACTCTTTTATCATTATTATTATCATTTGAGATGGGCGGGGGAAAGGGGCAGAGGGAGAAAGAGAATCTTTGCGGGGCTCAATCCCACGATCCTGTGATCATGACCTGAGACGAAATCAAGAGTCGGACCCTCAACTGACTGAACCACCTAGGCGCCCCTATTACGCCCTTTTTAAAGATGAGGAAACAAATGCTCAGAGTGTCTAAAATAATTTGCCCAAATTTAATGGTGCTGGGCTGAGAATTCAAACCAAGTCTGTTCCTTAAAAAGCTGTGGGTTCTTATTCACACACAGTGATGCCTCTCAGCGAATCCCCAGAAACACAGAACCAGCACTGAAAGGCAAGCCTCATGAATTCAGGACAGCAGTCACAGCACTCCATCCCACACACGACAATGCCTTGCATTTGTTCGATTGCTTCTGTGTCAGGGTATTTATGCCTCCTACATATTTGTTTTTACTCTATCCACCTTCCTAATCACAAATCTCAATCTTTCTGCTTTCCTTGAAGCCAAAACACAGGCGCACAGGTCTCTGCCATGCTGAAAACGTGGTTTCTTGACTTATCCCCGTCTCTGGCAATTTCTCCCTTTCCCATCTTCGCCAAGTTTCTAGCAAGACTGTATAATCTTCACCTTCTCATTTCACAGTCACCCCCAGATTCACCGCAGTGTTGATTCTGTCCCCACCATTTGAGTGAAAATGGTATGTCAAGGTCATCAACAACCACTTCCACACCCAGACCCTGTCTCTGAAGTGTGGGTCATGAGTCTGCATTCCCAACCAGCTCCCAGATACCGCTGGTGCTGCTGGCCCACAGACCACGATTTGGAGAGTGCTGCTCCTGACATTTCTCAGTCTTGAGTTAAATGGATCCCTTGGCTGCACTTAATACCCTGATCACGTATTCCTTTTGAAATTCTCTTCTTGACACTCTTTTCTGATTCTTCTTCTGTCTCTCTGACTGGGGTTCTGCTCAGGCTCCTAGTTCTCTCCTGCCCATTGGGATTCCCCAAGGCTCCCTTCTTAGCCCATTCGTACCACTTCCCTAGTTCATCATCTTTCACCCGCATGATGACAAAAGCCTCCTAATGGTTCTCCTGCCATTGATCTTGTGCCTGGCAAAGCCATCCTCCAAATGACTCTTCCCCAGACCAAACCCAAGCGTTAGTCCCTTGCTTGGACCCATGCAGTGATTCTCCAGGGCCTACAGAATAAAACCTCCATTGGCCTTAGGGCCCTTCCTTTCCAACCTCACCTCCTAGCACCACTTCACATTTTATTAATACTGACCTGCCTGCAGTTCCCAGACACATACCATGTTGTCTCAGCCACATTTTCCTTGATCACATTTTCCCTCTTCTCAGGATGCCCCCGGCTTCACCCCCAGGAGTCTCATTCCCCTGCCTAATTCTCATTCATCCTTTAAGATTCAGCTTGGGCTTTCTCATCCATAAAACTTTCCCCAGCCTTTTCCTGCTGCCTCCTACACAGACTGAGCTAAATCCCTTCCTCTGTGCTCCCACGGTGCCTCTGTGCTTACCTTTCACAGTGCTCTCCCCAGAGTACTTAAATTGACTTATATTTGTATCCCTTCACTACTCAGTAAGCTCTGAGGGGGTAATTCATCTTTGTAGCTGTTCCCTCAACCTGGCAAAGAGCAGGCCTTCAATGAATGTTTTCTGAGCTGACTGAAATCTGTTTCTCCCATGCCAAATGAAGGTGCTTAGTTGATGAACAGCCACAAGTACCCTCTGGCTTTAAAGGTCAAGGGTTCTAATCAAAGGACCATCTCCCTAGATTCAAGAGAAGCAGCAGCTGACTTCAAGTCAAATTTGTTCTCTTGGCTCTCCAGGACCACTTGCCCTCCCACTGTGCCCCAATCTGAAGGTCTTCCCAGGAGAACAGTGCAGTAAAATCTTGGATTGCAAGTAACTTGTTCTGTGAGTGTTCCGCAAGACAGGCCAACATCTCTGATAAATTTTACCGTGCTAAACAAGCAGTGTCTTGCAATACAAGTAGCACCTGACGCTGAACATCACAAAATCACATGATCACAACTGAGTTTTTGAAATTCGCTTTGATATACAAGTGCTTTGGATTACAAGCATGTTTCCAGAACAAATTATGCTCCCAAACCAAGGTTTCACTGTAATCTGAATGATAAACTGATTATTTAACTACACTCCTGGAGAGATTACAATGCTGATACACCATGTTACAAATGCAATACTGATGGGCTAATCTAGGGGGCAGACAGGAGCTCCCAGGGACGACCACAGAAGTACATGGACTACATGGACTGTCATATAGGTAGTCTGCCACGATGTTCCTTGAGCAGCTACTGACAAAAGTTGTTATGCTTTTTCTCTTTCTGAAAATATCCGTACAGTGGAACCACAATCCCCAAATGGTAGCTTCACTAGGTACAGGAGTCTGGCGTGATTTTCGCTGAGCCCCTGTCACCAAGGGACACAGTCATCCCAACCCTTCTGAGGACAAGGAGACTCAGAACTACACAGGCCCCTTCTCTCACAAACCCTATCATGGGCACTTGGCTGTGTCAAGGTTTTATAAGCCAAGTATTTGGAACTGAGATCAAACACAGCTTCTGCCAGTAGAGTGCCAAACTGTGTTCTGTACGAAGTGAACCAACACGTTTCCTGACCTCCCATGCAGATTTGGACAAACTCAGCCAACCAAATGATGAAGAAACCAGAATCTGAAATACACATGGAGCACTGAAATTCCAATGGGAACAGCGAGGACACACTTTATTATTTTTTTTATGAAATTTATTGTCAAATTGGTTTCCATACAACACCCAGTGCTCATCCCAACAGGAAGGACACACTTTTTTAAATTCACCTGTTGCAACTAGGATTCTAACACTTTGCAGTGAACCGGGAATGGTTAAGATCTCAATTAAATTTACTTTGGCAAACATTTATTGAGCATCTGCTTGAAGCAGGCAAATGTGTATGTACATAACTACAGTTTGCATTTTCCTAAGTTTCCTATTTGGTATTTAAGAACCTCCAAGTACTCCACCAATGAGCATGCTATCTGTGTTCAAAAGAAAAGTTCGAAAGAAGTACAACTTACTCTAGGAGTGTAAGTCACTCTAGGAACTCATTACACAATTACAAGTAAACTCAGTATATCAAAGCAGCCTCCATTCTGGTAAAACAAAGACCTAATTTCATCAAGAGACATGGATACTATACTGACCCTACAAGGCAGTAATGATGAAAAAGGGAGGATTTTGGGGGGCGCCTGAGTGGCTCAGTTGGTTAAGCGTCCGACTTTGACTCAGGTCACGATCTTGTGGTTCACGGGTTCTAGCCCCATGTTGAGCGCTACACTGGCAGTGCAGAGCCTGCTTTGGATTCTCTCTCTCTCTACCCCTCCCCCACTTGTGCTCTCTCTCCCTGTCTCTCAAAAATAAATAAATAAATTTTAAAAAAAGAAAAAGGAGGGATTTTTGAGGCAACAGTGGTCATGATTCAACAACACACAATTTATTGTCCTTCTGCATTGTCCTTCTCCTATACAAATATTAGGTTGAGTTTACACGGGTTTATGTTTAAAACACAACTTCCAAAGATGTATTTCAGACAGTAGTATCTTTAATATTCCACTAATATTTTATACAACTACATTTACAACACTGTATAAAGACTGGTGATAAAAATTACGACCCTGAAGGTCACAAGTTCTTCAACCATCAAAATCATGCTCAATCATGTTTGCCATAGCATTCAGGAAAAGGAACTCATTTTAGAAATGAGTTAGAATTCCTCTGAGCCTGCCTATTTATCCTGATGGCCTCAGCTTAGAGGCTGTCTTCCCTGGGCCTTCCCTAACTGCTGCCCCATGTCCTTGTCTGGGTTAGGTGCCCCTCAGCACACTGACCTACCCCCATCATGGAATCTGCCATTTGATATTGTACTGGCGACTTCGTATTTACTCCAGTGCATCTCCCACAAGAATGCGGGCAGAAACCTGGATGCTTTGTCACCATCCTATCTCCAGTCTTGTCATAACACCTGGGGGACAAGTGCTTGATAGTTTTTTTATTAATGAACTCTAGTTGAAACAGTAAGGGCTGTTACCTTTTCTTTGTTTCAATCAGAAAGTTTAACGTGGATCTCTCCATCATATGAGTTAAATTTTATTCACTAAGGCTGTTTTTTTAATGCCAGTATAATTAATGTACAGTGTCATATCAGTTTCAGGGGTACAATACAGTGATTCAACAATTCTATACATTACTCAGTGCTCCTCATGATACGTGTGCCCTTAATCCCCATCACCTACTTCACCCACCCACCCCCGCCCCCTGCTCTCTGGCAACTACCAGTTTGTTCTCTGTATTCTAAGAGTCTTTTTGTTTGTTTGTCTCTTTTATTTGTTCATTTGTTTTGTTTCTTAAATTCCACATATGAGTGAAATAATATGGTATTTTTTGTTCTCTAGCTGACTTATTTTGCTTGGCATTATAAGCTCTAGCTCTATCCATGTTTTTGCAAACGGCAAGATTTCGTTTTTTTTATGGCTGAGTAATATTCCATTTTACACACACACACACACACACACACACACACACACACACTCCACATCTTCTTTATCCACTGATCTACTGATGGACACTTGGGCTGCTCCCATAATTTGGCTATTGTAAATAATGCTTCAATAAACATAGGGGTGCATGTATCTTTTTGAATTAGTATTTTTTTATACTCTTTGGGTAAATACCCAGTCATGGAATTACTGGATCATAGGGTACTTCTAGTTTTAATTTTTTGAGGAGCCTCCATATTGTTTTCCAGTGGCCACACCAGTCTGCGGGTGGGTGGTGGGTCAGTTTGGCATTCCCACCAACAGTGCATGAGGGGTCCTTTTCTTCCACATCCTCGCCAACACTTGCTACTTCTTGTGTTTTTGATTTAGGCATTCTGACAGGTGTGAAGTGATATCTTATTGTTAACTCACTAAAGTTTTTAATGTAGACATTGTAAGTTTTGATAAACTTGCTTAGAATCTGATTTGCATAAAATCACAGCCGTCTGTACAATTTCCTGTGCACAAAGAGAGGCACGGGAGTTCATTAATAATTTCATCTCCAAATGGGTCACACTCGGAAGTGAAGCTGTGAACATTTTAGGGCATCTTCCCAAAACTGCCAGCAATGGCCAGGTTCTTTCATGCAAAGATGTTTCATACCAGTTTTATATAGTAGGTGACTTATTCTTTCAGTTTCTTAGTGCTTTTCAACCAATCTCTGAAAATTCTAAAAGGTTTTGCAATTATTCTGATCATCAACTTTACATGACACCAAGGTGGCAAGAACTGTATGTCTATTACATGGATGTTTCAAGTAAGGAAGCAAGGAATGGATGCTGCGTGCCAACGGAGGGTAAAGCTCCCCGAGCTACACTGAAACCTTGCTGGTGATTCCACCAGGCTTTCTTCTGGGGCATCGCGGGGCTAAAGGCTCAGGGGCTCTGGTCTCATGAGGCGTAGTCATTGTCTACAACTGCAAGTTCCAATCCCATGTCCTGTAGCACACGGTGTCCTCATCAAATTCCAGCATATTCTATTACTCCAATTCCCTTTTCATGTTTAAGCCGTTGTGAGGAGTTGCTATGCACTGTTCAACAGCTGCCATTTAGCTCCCATCTCCCCCACCCCAGTAAGTTACACTTTAGTCTTGTAGATTAACTGGAAATGAACCATTATCCCTCATGGGGAAGTACAATCGATATGAACTTAGAACACCAGACACTTTCATTGAATGACAGGCCTTAAATTTAAGGATTCTCACACCAGAGCAGACAATTCCAGATAATAAAGTCTATTAGCCACGTGTGTGACAAGCTGCATATATCATAAATTCTGAGACCAAAAAAAAAAAAAAAAAAAAAAAAGTGGGTCCGGGAAGGAGCACCAACATCTGAAAACTGCAGGTGTAGGAGCATGCCGGTTCCTAGACAGGTTCCTAGTAGGGAGGAAGCAGGGAGAAGCTAAGCAGAAAAAAGACTACACTGCCTACAGTAAGTTAAGTGCTGGAAGGCGACACCAGGCAGAGACAAATCGCAGCAGGTTTAGCAAGTTTCGGTAAGGTGCAAAACCACACTGTTTTCAGTACCTACTAAGTGCCAAACTATGCTAGGTGCCAGCCGCACAAAGATGAATAAGGCATTTTGCTCGGCTGATGGAAACTCACAGGCCCACAGCAGAGACAGTCAAACAAACAGAAAATTTCAGTGCGGTATAGTAGCTGAGCCAGGTGCTGCTGGAGGGCAGGAGAAGAGGCCAGCTGGTGTGTCCCAGTGCAGGGGCATGCCACGCATCTCGCAATCACCGTTCCCTCCGACTTTCTGTAGACGCCTTCTCTGACTTTCTGATGCAAAAAAATAAGGAAACATGGAGAATATATCTATTTTTAAATATTTATTTCAGGGGTAAATTCCTTTGTCCGCATAAGATTCAGGAGACGCAGCTCAGTCAATCTCTACAGCAAAACCCGGGAGCACCGGTACATCTGATTACATCTGATTACTGATGTATCTCTTTCCCACTCAATAAGGGAGAGGCGGAGAAACACACAGCAGCTTATTCGGTCACCAACTCCATCTGCACAGTGTGCCTCCAAGTCCTCTCTTGCGCTCCTGTTCCGTTCGTAAAACGGATTTTAAGCTTTCAGAGATTGTTCTTAAGGGGAACCAAGTCAACCCCCCCCCCCCCGCCCCTCCCCTGGCAAATGCAGAGCTCACCAGCTCAGGAAGATTAGAGGAGCAAATTTCTTCCACGCTGAACCATGGCTATTTCAGGATGGGGGCAGAGGGAGAGGGCTGGACAGGGCACTGGAGGGGTGTGATGGGAGGGCCCGGTGAGATTCCAAGAACATTAAAAGCCTCACACCCAACCCTAAATGCATGGAACTCATTGCCCCCTAACCCCCCTCTAATCCAAATGACCTCATTAAGCTCTCTCTTGCAAAGCTGCCGTTTCCTTAAGAGGGAAAGCCCCAGGACAGTTTGTGGACAAGCTGATGAAGAGATGCCTGTGCCAATATTTGTTGACACTACAGCAGGATTCTTCAAGCTTAGTGCTTGTCTTCCAACACCGATGGCGGCCGCTGAGTTGCAAGACAATGGAAATATTGTCAGTGACAGAAACCAGGCTCCGGGAAGTAAATAAAATCTCTCTAAGGTCAGCACAGTTGACAGGGTGGGGAAAAGCAGTTTTAAAAATCAAGCCTTAAACTGTCATGATAGGTTTGATTAATGATTTCATTTTTTAAATGATCCTAAATAAGATGCACTGAAGCAAAAAATAGGACCGGGAAAAGCGGCTGATGACTTACAAAGGAAACTGTGGGTTCCTGTAGCTCTTTGAGAAAAGCTGCATTTAAAAGGCATGGCAGGCCCCTCTGTGGTCTTGGTTAAGTAACGTAATTACTCTGGGCTTTGGGTCTCTTTCCAGTCAAAAACAGCTGGGTGGAGTATAGATCCCTACCTGCTTTAAACCTCTGTGCCTTTGTACAACTCCATAGATTATTTCAGAAAGTTTTTAACGACTATCTTTTTAGGTTGAAAAATGTCCAAATTAAACATTTCTTTTCTAGTCTATAAGGAAACGGGTGGAGCAAAGACCATGTTACCTATATAATGCAGTATTTGCTCTCTGTTGCTCTGGATGACAAAAAGCTTACTTAATGTTTCATTTAGAGAAGAAAGTACTTCACCTTCTAGTTAAGATTACTTTGTTTTCAACCTTGTTTGTTTTATTAAAAAATAAAAATTTTAAAACCACCTGGGTGGCTCAGTCGGTTAAGTGTCCAACTTCAGCTCAGGTGATGATTGCACTGTTCGTGGGTTCGAGCCCCGCATCAAGCTCTGTGCTGACATCTCAGAGCCTGGAGCCTGCTTGGGATTCTGTGTCTCCCTCTCTCTCTCTACCCCTCCCCCGCTTGATTGCACACACTCTCTCTCTCTCTCTCTCTCTCTCTGAAAAATAAACATTTAAAAATTATTTTGAAAATATATAAAACCTCTACCAGGGATTTTTTTTTCCAATAAATGCTTCAATTCATTAGAAAATAAAACATACAAATCATTTTCAATTCTGGAAAAAAGTTAACCAAAAAAGCAATCAAAAATAAATCCATTTAATATGCAGCAGGCATCCAAATAAAAACAACACCTATTTGTTTAAAAAATACATATTACAATTTTCATTAAACTGTAAGACTATCCTTTTCATAGAAACACTATTTAAGTGAATACTCCTGATCACTGGTTTAAGAAAAGGAATTTAACAAGAATGTTCAAAACAATGATATCACTAATAAGAATTGGACACAACCCCAAAGTCCGCCAATATAATGGGTAAATGTGTATTTATACGCTGGATAGTATACAGCCAGGAAAAAACTAAACACGCTACAGCCACACAGAACATAGATGCATCTTGGGAATGCAGTGCTACATGCAAACACAAGTCACAAAAAATACACACAGCATACTTACGTTTATATGAAGTTAAAAAACGAGCAAAGTCAAGCAATCTGTAACTTAGAGATACAAACATATGGTAAAACTACAGAGAAAAGCAGGATATGAACAGAGAATGGAAATACTGGTTACCTCTAATGGAGGAGAAGAATGGGGCAGTGTTGGGGAGAGGCACAGGGTAACCTCAGAATAAATGTCCTTTCTTTAAACTGAGTGGAAGTCACACACAGGTGTTCACTATATTGTTACTCTTTATACCGTATATATACTGTATAAACAGTTTTATCTATTCACATTTAATTTTTTTAACCTTAACAATAAGGTAAGTTAAATTATACCCATCCTGGAACAGTACCTAAGGCAGTAAAGCATGATGGGTAAAATACTGAACAGCACCCACCCTTCACTCACTTGGCAAATTTGGACACTAATGGATTCCCTAGGACTTCAGCCAGGAAGGACTTCACCATTCCTTGGGGAAAAAGATATCCTAATCATTCCGGGGAGTTTTATAGTCTAGAAATAAAGAACTAGGTAAGGAAAATCAAATGAGTTATAATAAGAGAAAATCAGAAATTTTCTTAAAATACTGCTGCAGATCTACTCTGTACCCAGGCAGCACTACTTTTCAAAAAGAGAAATTTGGGGGCGGGGGGTGCACCTGGGTGGCTCAGCCAGCTGGGCGTCCAGCTTTGGCTCAGGTCATGATCTCACGGTGCGTGAGTTCGAGCCCCGTGTCGAGTTCTGTGCTGACAGCTCAGAGCCTGGAGCCTGTTTCGGATTCTGTGTCTCCCTCTCTCTCTCTGCCCCTCCCCCGCTCACACTCTGTCTCTGTCTCAAAAATAAATAGACATTTAAAAAATGTTTAATTTAAATAAATAAATAAATAAATAAAAATAAGAAATCCTTCAGGAGTCTAAGCTCCAAATTAAGCAACAGAGTTCCCTATTTGTGACAAAGTTGGGGTTTCTCCTCTACTCCTCCACCCATATATTTTGAGTAGGGCTTTTTCCCCCCACTTCCTATATTAGCAGTGTAGAAATCAGAGATTATCTCCCAATATAATTAATCTCTATACCACCTAAAATGTGATTTCCTCTCCTCTGCCATACTATCCCATCCAAGAAGAGGTCTATTTCTCTGTTTCCTCATTTTTGAGTGCAAGAAATAATAGTATTAAATAAGTGTTTGATGTTATATTTAATTTTGTGTTTACATTTATTTTGTTTATCATTGTTATTACTGTCCCTTAATCAAGTTCATCTCTACTTGGAGTTAAAAAAAAATCAGAGGTAGCGTGTACCTTCTCTTTGAGAAAAAAAAAAAAAAATCAGAGGTAGCGTGTATGCTTCTCTTTGAGGTCAAATGGTGCCTACTGACGTCGGTGATTTCTTCTTCTTAAGTTAACCTACCTTCCAGTATACACACCTCTTTCCAAGTCCATTTTAGTGGTAAGGGCAATGTCTGAAGGATTCTCAGCGCCGTGACTGGATAAATATAGTGGGTAGGAAGTTACCATGAATCAAACTTATTTCATATCTCCCACTTCCGAAAGGGCTCCATTAGCTCAAAGGCTGCCTCAGACACTAGAAGCCTCATCCTAACCCAAGTGCCTAAAACCAAATAAGAGTGCACTGAGGCACCAAGAGAATCATAGTTTGTTCTTCCTGAAAGGTCTGGTGGCCCCCGACCCTGAATAATTGAAAGTTCCGAAAGGTGTGAATTTCCAAGGCAGAATGTGTGACCACAATCGAGGGCTATGGTCATGTAAGTGCAGAACTTGTATTATTATTGCTATTATTTCCAGGGACAGACAGGAAGTTAAAGTCAAGTGAGAAGTATGTAAAAGTTTACCCAGGGGTTCCTGGCTGGCTCTATTGGAAAAGCTTTCTACTTTTTTTTTTTTTTAAGTTTATTTATTTATTTGAGAGACAGAGTAAGCGGGTGGGAGCATGTGAGTGGGGGAGGGGAAAAGAGAGAGGGAGAGAGAGGATCCCAAGCAGGCTCTGCACTGTTAGCACAGAGACCAATGAGGGGCTCAAACTCACAAACTGTGAGATCGTGACCTGCACTGAAACCAAGAGTTGGTTGCTTAACAGACTGAGCCACCCAGGTGCCCTGAGCTGTGCGACTCTTGTTCTTGGACTTGTACGTTTGAGTCCCATGTTTGGGTGTAGACGTTACTTAAAAATAAAATATTTTTAAAAAATACAGAAAATAAAGAAAATGTCACCCAAACCTCAAGCTGAAAAATGTCAGTAATTTTGGTACTCTTCAGATTTCCAAATCTTCAGATTTCCTTTGGGAAAACCCACTGAGGGTTAGGACAGCAAAGAAAAGTCCCCAGAATTCAACTGAATCCTGACTACTTTATTGTAAATATTGTTAACCCCTCTCTTGGTGCAGAAAAATCTTGCGTTATTTCTAGAAAGGGTCAGAAACTCAACCCTAGTTCCAAGAGTCTTGTCTCAATTTAAAAGCGTCCCTGCAAAATTTCCCAGTAAACTCCCACTTCCAAGGCCGTTCACACATCACAGGATGACAACAGAACCCTGGTCTGTGATGAATCAAAGGAGGTATTTTGTGGCCTGGAATAACTAAGATGACATCACATGTTGTGGATCAGTAATAACTGTGATTACACAACAGAGGAACCCTACTTCCAGTAGTCTAGTTCAAGGGTCTGCAAACTTTTCCTGTAAAGGGCCAGACAGTAAATAGTTTGGGTTTTGTGGGCCATACTGTCTCTGTTGAAACTGCTTCCCTCTGCTGTTGAAGTATGAAAGCCCACCCAACACAGTATGGAAACAAGTGGGCGTGGCTTTGCTCCAATCTAACTTTATGGACAGAGGTATTGGGACTTCAGGTAATTTCCACATGTCACAAAATAAGTCTTCTTCTTTTGATTTCTCTTCTTCCATTTACAACTGTAAAAACCATGCTGAGCTCATAGCAGTAGGAAAACAGGTGGCCAGCCAAATTTGGCTCCCCTTTGGCCTAGCGGTCTAGAGAAACACAGTAATCATGTACGTTACTACCCTGAGACTGCGTGGCTAATCTTGCATGAAGTCTGTGCATGTTCACCACACCTTTATCTTTGCAAAGCATTAAGTTAGTACTCCTTAATCTATCACTCTTCCCCAACACATGGGGGAGTAGGTCTGCTTTATCAATAGCAGAAACTGAGGCAGTGAAGGGCCCAAGAAAGGTTTTCTGACAGGATTTCCACTTTGAACTCTGCTCCCACACGGCCTCTTTATATCAAGTACGTGCAATTTCCTGCCTGGCACTTCATGCATACTGTATTATCATGTAATAATAATGATCGTTTTGTGACCCAGGATGATGAAATTCTTTAATGCATCCTTACTATATATGATAATTAGGCAACATGAGTGGCTGGGCGGGCCACTGCCTGATCAGAAGCCATCAATAGGTGTCAGTGATGAGGAACGCCTCTGGTAATAAGCACATACTCACAGGGCAATTTCCAAAATGAAATATTCCATTCTCATTTTTAAATCTGTTTTCCTGCTGGGGATAATACATGCTGAGCAGGCATCTAAGGACCCATGCTTCAGTCTTCAGTAGTATAACCCGTTTCCTGACCCTCGACTCTTCCTTTCTCCACTTGCCAACATTCCTTCTCATCCCCAACCCATTTCTGCCTATGCCCCTACTACTGTAATAGACGTATGTACACACTGCTTTTCTGAATTCATGGCTTTACCAGAAAATTCTCAACAAGCTGCCAAAAATCTCTATCTCGAACTGAGTCCTATTTCAACATTGGTTCTGAGGAATTTAGGGAACCAGTTGAGTCTTCTCTATGCCAATCACTACCTCTCCATGGTGGCCTTAATGACATATCAACTCATTCTATTTCACCTGCTTCCACTTGGCCCCCAACCCACCACTGAAACTGAACGATGTCATTAGACACTGTTTGTAGGAATCATCATGATAAATGGGTGGAGAGAGGTACCACCCTGTTCACTGGGGCTTCCTTCATACCATGGAAGGCGAGAACTCCTCATCAAGAGAATTTTTCTCACACTATGGAGGGGATTCACTGATTAAAGTATTTCATTAGCAGTTACTTACCTCCTAAGATACCAGTGGCTAGCTGAGAAACACAATTCCAGGAGAAGTCCATGTAAAACCCTTGTCCACACAATCCCATCCACACAACAGTCACCATTACCATTCAGAATGCAATCTTTAACTAGCCCCTCTACGAATTTAAAAGCTGTAGAACAGGGGCTTTATTTGGAACTCCCTGTGAATCACAGACCAATATACTAGGACAATGACTGTCTCCCAACCTACCTCTTCCCACATCACCTCAAAAAAGGTCACAACTGAATTATTTTTCTCTCTCAGTACTCTGAAATAAGAGAAGAATATTCATATTCTCTTGTACAAGACTATCCCTAACTGTACTCTTCAAAGAACAAAAGCATTTAAACTTGAGAAATTCTGCCACTTTTCTAAAACAGTTCTCGAGATACACAGCTGTATGATGAAACGTTTCCTATAGGTAATTAATCCTGAGCAACTCTTGTAAAAAATGACATAACAAAGCACAGTTTGTGACGATGTCATGTTGACCTGTTTGTGCCACTCATTTAGGAATTTACAAAATTCTGAATTTATATCATAAAACAGAAAGGTGAGGGAATCAAACATGTCTATTCATAAAGACCTGAACTTGGCTCCCAGACCACCCAGGATGCAAGAGGCCTCAAAAGGCAGTTAGTGAAATGACATAATTCACAAGAATGCCCTAGAGTGAAGTGGTTTTTTTAAGGATATTTCATTTTTCGTGAGTTTAATTCATCAAGGATAGTGATCTGTCTCTAAAGGACTGTGCTTCAGACAACCAAGACATGGTTATGATTATAAGATTATTGTTTTTAATCGAAGCTATCAATTACTGAGCACTTACGCTCCAGGAACTATGCTAAAAGCTTTATATGCATTATCTCATTTAACCTACATGACTAACCCTATTAGGCAGTTAATATTATCTTTCCATTATAGATGAAGAAATTGAGAGTCAGAGAGTTTAAATAACTTGCCTAAGGTCAAACAGTGCCATCTGACTCAAAATCCATCCACAAGGATCATTCCATTAAACCGGCTTCCTATATTTGAGTCACAGGGTACAAATTTTATCAATCTCACCTTTAAGCTGGTATCTACACTACAATGGCTCCCAAAGTTGACTTTTCACTAAAATCATTACAATCTCTTTTTGAAAACAGAGTTTCCCAGAACCTACCCCAGCCCAATTAGACATAATGTGAAAAAAATTAGTCTCTTATTCTTTTTAAAGTGATGCCAAACCAATAGCCAGATTTTTTTCCCCACTAAACTTAATAGTGAATATTTCATGAAAAAATATTCCAAGTCTTAACTCACAAGGCAGTCGACTGGCATTGAGTGGTTAAGCATACATATTCTTTCTCTCTGGGTCACAAGAATGAATGAAGGAATGAATGAATGAATAGGAATTCCACCTTCGACCCCCACAGAAAAGCTTTATTCAAAGAATCATAGCTCATGGAAACACCTTAAGGAAAGAAGCCTTGGGAATGTCATACTGAGAAGGACACTAGTATCCAGGGGCAAGGAGATGAGTTCAGAATCACACAGCCAGAAGGCAGTAGGTCCACAATCTCACTCCAAAGACCTTATGGCTTCTTAGAATTTGTCTAGAATCATTCAGAGACCCAAAGAATCGCAGGAAAGGAAAGACTGGAGGACACACACTAAATGATTGGCAATAAGTGTAAAGGAGTTCCCACGTTCAAAGTAAACTCCTTCACATTCATTGGGCCTTGCTTTATATAAAGTACAGACTTTCTATGGACTCCATGGAAAGGGACAAATGTGACTTCTAATTTACACATTTTCTTATGATTATATACAGTACGGAGCTTTGTACTGAAGGAAACAGACCTGAGTTCCAATCTCAACTCTGCCACTTACTCATGTGACCTTGTTACTATCTATTTCTTAGTGTCCCTGTGTCTCATCTTTCTCACTGGAAAAGCAGTGATCACAACTATTACAGAGAGGGTCTCCCTTTAAGGTAAATGCCTCAATGCAGGAATGTGTCTGCCACGCGGTTACCATTTATAATGATTTCTATTTCAACTTTGCAGTTACCTGACAAGTGAAACACTCTGCTTATGCAGCTAATTGTTCTAACTTCCAAGGCTCAATGTCCCAGTTTGAAAAAAAACAAAACCGGAGCTCCCACAGAATGCTCCTCTATACTGTACTCTAAACTGAGGATTGAAAACATGCTTCCAGAACACACAGCTGTCTAACGTGCTAAGAGCAATAATGAGTTGCCATGATATCCAGGGATAACACAATTAACAACGTCCTCCAAAACAATGTCCTCTGGGGCAACTTACCAATTATTTCAGTAAAATGTTCAGTCATGAGAAGAAAAGGAAGCTGGATTGGAACTGGGAGGATTCCTACCTCTCTCTCTCAGTGAAACTTGCTGAAAAGTAACCGTAAATATTCTAAATCCTTGCCTGTCTTTTCCCAAGGAGTTCCAAACAGAAGATCCAAGGTGGACCTGTTGGATTTGTTGCCAACAAATAGACTTCCACGGGTGGCAAGAACAGGTCCTTCTGCATTTTATCCTACTTAGAGCATCCTGCGGCAGCTCTCTGGAACTTTTTCTTGATAATGTTTTCTCCATTCACTGCCTCCAGCCCAGCTGGTCCATTTTACGAGGAGTAAGATTTCACTGAAAAGATCCAGAAGGTTGACTAAGACACGGTGAAAATTTCAGCCCGTCTGATCTACTCTGACCACTGCAAGTGCCTACATAGGTTAAGATAAATTGCAGAACTTGTTCCTGCAACTCGTGGAAGTCTGTTCATGGACAACAAATCTGACAGATCCACCGTCCCTTCAGTCATGTCCAATTTGGCCATAATCCTCTAGATGTGGTCATTAATTCCTGCTGCTGACCGTGGCTGCACTGCTGAGCACCAAAGAAAGCCCTGTGGCACTGTCTACAGATCGTCCGGGTGGGATGTGGGCCCTACAGTACTTAGATTTCTTTGCTTCTCTGTATGTACAGTTGACTCTTGGACAAGAAAGAGTTTGCAGTGTGCCTGAAAATCACCATCTAACTTCTGATTCTCCTCAAAACTTAATTACTAATAGCCTTACCCACAACCTAAGCAGTTAACACATATCTTACATGTTATGTGTATTATGTACTGTATTCCTACAATCAAGGAAGCTGGGGGAAGGAAAATGTTATTAAGAAGATCATAAGAAAAAATACATCCACAGGGCTGTACTGTATTTATATATAAAAAAAAATCCATGTGCAAGCGGACCTGTGCAGTTCAAACCCGTGTTGTTCAAGAGTCAGCTGTACTGAGGCAGAGAGGGGTGGTCTAAGAAGGGGAAACGCGTTGGCCAGCTCCTGTTTGGGCCGCACTGAAGAATATTTTCCCTTTGAGGGATGCAGAGAGATAAAGCCCCCAAAGGCCACATTTTTGTCAAATATCTTAACAGCAGTATTTCTAAATTGGAACTATTTTGCAGAGAAAAGAAAAAAGGTCTTGGATGTTAAGACAGGCTGAGCAAAGCACCTGCCACCACAGTTGTCACTGTAGAGTAATATGGTCTAGGTTAACTTCTCCAAACCACAGGACGGCCATTTATTATTCCTAACACACAGCTATCTATGTGATTTCCATGGTAACAGTTCTCATCCCTTCTTAACAAGCCTTGATACCACATATCAAAGTTTTAAAATCAAATCATGGGTCCAGGGTGCTTGGGTGGTTCAGTTGGCTGGGCGTCCAGCTCTTGATTTCGGCTCAGGTCATGATCTCATGGTGCATGGGTTCGAGCCTCACATTGGGCTCTGTGCTGACAGTGCAGGGTCTGCTTAGGATTCTCTGTCTCCCCTCTTTATCTGCCCCTCCCCATGCTCACTTGCTCTCTCTCTCTCTCTGTCCAAATAAATAAATAAACTTTAAAAAATAAAAATAAAAAATAAAATCACAGCTCCAAAATATAAGGAGCACTCGGTCATTTCATATGGCAATACCAACATCATTCTTCCCTCTAATAAGCTACATTTTAATTTAGATTCTTTGGTATTCACAGCTATCTCCAGACAATTTTTTTTTTTCACCATTTATTTATTTTTGGGACAGAGAGAGACAGAGCATGAACGGGGGAGGGGCAGAGAGAGAGGGAGACACAGAATCGGAAACAGGCTCCAGGCTCTGAGCCATCAGCCCAGAGCCCGACGTGGGGCTCGAACTCACGGACCGCAAGATCGTGACCTGGCTGAAGTCGGACGCTTAACCGACTGCGCCACCCAGGCGCCCCCAGACAATTTTTTTAAAGTTAAATTGTCACTAGCAATGGACAAACCTTGCTCAAAAGCCAAGGGTGGTATATCATATCAGCAAATACATACAAATGCAAGATGCAAAAAAAAAAAAAAAAAAAGTTATTGTGATTTTAAACATCACTAAGAAGAGAAAAAAAAAACCTAATGACTCTTGCTTGCATGATTATGGATGTATATTTAAAACAAACACTTCTTGGAGCAATCACCTCCTAGTCCGAGTGCCCAGCTCAGAGAGCGCTTACTCATATGCCAAAGTATTACTTGGGGAAACGGCAGCTATCCTGGTGATAATAGTGCCCCCATCCAGCCAGGGGAGGTTAAGTGAGATCCAAAAGCCAATTACAGAAGCTACAGTGGTTGTTTTAGTGAGAGTTGTACACATGTATCTAATTATAAAGTGTTTTTATTTCCCCACTGTGAGATTGCGTACAACAAGGTCTGCATTTAAAAGCTTCCCCTGTTTCAGGGCAGAAAAGCTATTAAGAAAGCCATCAAAAGGTCCACAAGATTAAGAGTTTCATGGACATCTAGGGTCTCCCATACTATCATTTTTCAATGTTTATATTACGAAAAATTTCAAACACACAGAAAAGAATAATGTAATGAACACCTGTATACCCACAACCAAGCTTTGTTAAATCTCGATGTTTGGCCATATTTTACATTAGGCCTTTTCTTTTCCTTAATAAACTATGACATAGGACAATAAAAACCTGTGGGTCGCCTTCCTAATCCCATACCTTTGCCTCCCTCAACAATATGTATCAGTCTGCATGTTTTCAAGCAGCATATAAATGGTATCAGGCTGTAGGCATCAATCTACAATTTGTTTTTTTTCTCAACACTGTATTTCTAAAACTTATCCATATTCATACAAATAGATCTGGTCCATTCATTTTCGTTGTATAGAATTTCACTGCTTAAAGGGAGCACATGTACTTTTATCCTTTTTCCTTCTGAAGGGCAGTTTGCTTTAGATTTGTCACTATCACAAACAACACAAAAATGACCAGTCTTAAACAGGTGTCCCTCTGCACACATACAAGGCATCAGCCCAGAGGGGGAGCGGGGGCTGGAAGGTACATGTGTATCTGTAGCTTTACGGGTATTGCTACACTGCTCTCCGAAGGAATCGTACCGAAAAAACATTCCCACCACCACCAGTGTATGAGAATGTCTATCGCTGTCATCGATCAATAGAGTCAGATTCTTTGATTTCCACCTATCTGATGGGTGTGAAATGGTATCTCATTTTAATGTGTGTTCTCCTGATTAACAGTGAGGCAGAACATCCTTTCAAATCTTTACCATCTGGATACTCATTTCTATGAACGGCGAATTTTTCTACCTGCCCTTTTTCTCATTGCTTTGTAAGAGATCTTTCTGTGTCCTGTGACTTTGGGAAAATTACTTCTCGGCTTTCCATTGGTAAAGTGGCAATAGTAACACCTACCTCTTAGAGATGATCTGAAACTGATCATAGAGCACTCAGTCCCATGCTTATTACACGTTAGGCACTCAAAAAAACCAGTCACTCTTTCTATGACTGTTATGAATGTGAATAAGAAGGTTCAGTGCATTTCTAACATATCTCAAGTTTATAGCTGCCTTTGGGATAAATAAAGCAGGATTCAGGAAGAGAAGCCTGGGCAACTCTCTGTGCCCAAGCTATTTCCCCACCACAGAAGAGATAAAACAAGGACTCTGTTCTTTGTAAGTTACCATGAGTTAAATGTACAAAGTCGCTTCCTATAAATATTGCTTAAATTAAACATCTACCTTGAACTTCCTTCAGTCTACAAGAGGCTGTGCTCCGGTCTGTGAAATGACCATAATCCTGAATTTCAACAAAGGTTATGTTACAGAATGAAAAGAACTCTGAGGAGAGGGAAGTGGGTGGTGGAGGCTGGCAGGTTCATCAGTATCAGGAACTCGCCAGGTATTCCTGGGGTGGAAATACAGCCACGACTTCATGAGACTGCACCAAGCCCAAGACCATTCCATTTTCCCACACTTCATAAGCGATCCTTGAATAAGAAAAGCCAAAGGACCATCATCATATCACTGATCGCACCTAAGGGTTTTTGTTGTGTTTTTTTTTTTTAAATAGTGACACTGACATCGCCGAGGTGGCAGGCAATCCTTTTCAATGCACATTGTGAAAATGTTTATCTATCCCCAATATCGAGAGGAACATGCTGCTAAGGACGTGTTGGTAAGCTAGAAGGATGCAGTAAAAAGGAATCACGTAAGCCTGTCTGCTTGAACTCTTAATGTATTTAGTTTCATGGTGAGATCCTCCCAGATTGGCTTCTATTCAGTCGTATCTTTCCTTGGAGAAAGGCCATGTTCATCTTTATGGACTCTGCCAGTGGAGTCAGAAAGCATATATAGCTGTTCTCCAGGCCTATCAAGTAGTCCTGACATCAGCTTCAGCTGGTGACTGGCAGGGTCCCTTTTCAGATGTACTTGCACATCATCTAACGTTCAGAATTATCTCCCTCCGTATTCAGTTTCAACTGGCACTAAAGAAACCAGAGACTTTCTTTTGCGACTAAAGTGAGGCCCTCTACCCCCCCCCCCGCCCCCACCCCCCCGCATCTCCTCCAGGGCAGTCATGTGTAAGAGTCAACTCTAGCCCAAACATAATTAGACCATCTTCTGATACCTATCTAGGAGCACTGCTTTCTTCCTTAAACGTATGCCAAGTTTCCACTTTCGAGAAGTTAAATTGCCATATAAAAATGCCCTGGTGATGATGAGTAATTAGACACTGTAATGGAAAATTAACTGTGTTTTTATTTAGAGCATTCATTTTCACAAGACTTTTTTTTTCTAACTGCTATTAAGCTGCAATAAATTAAATCCTGAGAGTTTGCAAAGGTTTTCTGGTTAAAAACAAACAAACAAACAAACAAACAAAAACTCATTCTGGAACCGTTTTGTTAATATCACCAAGTTTATACAAGGTTCTGAATTGAACCCCATTATTAATAATTCTGATGTCAATTTTAATCCCGTCAACTGTGCTGTAGAGGAAGAAATAACCACTCCAATCTCACAGGCAGCTAACGCAGAGACAGGCACCAGAGAGGCAGCCGAGAAGGGCTTGTCACATGCGTCAAGGGCCTTCACCCGAATAGCCACAATCCCTCTCTTTTTCCCACTTTGTCATGCTGCTTCCGAGGGAAGTGGGCCACTTACAGGCGTGGTTCCTGACAGTTCGGAACACCCGTAGGCTCTGGGCAGCCCTCGGTGAAGAGGCTGATCCAGCTGTGAACGTGGGGTTCATCTCTGGTGTCACACTGAAAAGCACCAGCTCCATGAGCCGTGGTGTAAACCAGCATTCCCCAAAGAACGATGTCAAAGGAGGTTTAAATCTGTACATCTCAACCCAATCCCTACAGCCCCTCTGTTCCAATCCTCTGGTCCCACATTCCACTGAAAAGTTCATCAGCGGGTTCGGCCACAGGCCCTGGGTTAACTTCAATTTGGAGCTGGATTCACGCAGCCCGCGTGCTGGCGGGGCAGGTTCTGGGACACCCACCAAAGTTCACAGGATTAGTACAGATGAGGGAGACTCAGATCGCATGGCCTACCTAAGCTTTTCATCTCTGTTCCTCCCAGACTGCAAAACAACATGCAAATGACACCTAAAAATGCTTTTGGCTTAACATTTTTTCAGTCTCCCCTCAGTGAATGCTGAATGCTGGGTAGGGCCCAGACTCCGGGTGGCTCGTTTTAAGGGGTCCGGCACGTATGGAAGCAAAATCAACTTTAGCCATTTACTATCCATGCACCGACAGGTATCTCAGAAGCCCCATGAGTTCTGCTGGGGGGTGGGGGGGAGGTCATGCTGAAGGACAGGGGCTTCGTGCAACGCTGAATGGAGAAGCGTCAGGAGTTCTAGGGAAACCCGCTCTTTTACTTTTTCCCTACTCCTTCCCTTTTCTTTTTTTTTTTTTTTTCATTTTAATCTCTCCTTACAATTTAAACAAGCTTTTATAATCCTTACTGCTTTCCTATAGATTCTTGGGATAGATACATTCAAGCTAACAATCTTTTCACTTAGATTCCCTAGGTAGGTTAAATAAAACTAGCAACTTTATGCAGTCCACGCTTGTACCCAATGCAGTTTTAATCGAGAGAGGTACAACCAACAAGAACTTGAGCAGACTGGCTTCATTAAGGAGTTACCGTCTACACCATTTCATTTTGGTTGTATTTCACGGGATTAATATGATAGTTCGGTTGGTGATAACACCCTTTAGGTGGAGTTCAAAGACAAAATTCTACATGGTAAGCAAAAATATTAAATTGTCATAATGTTCCCCTATCCCAATTCCAAACTGCCCATCATATGTTCTAGAGAAGAACAAAGAAGGGCTCAGTAGTGGGTCTACAGGTAGTTTAGAGGAATGTTTAAAGTATCCCAACTGTGAGTCAAGGTTTACAATAAACTTAAACACAAGGACTCAATAACAGTGCCATCACCAAGCAAGTATAAATAGCTGTAGAATGAAATTATTAAATTAAATGATACAAAAGACTGTAGACATTTGGAGAGGCATTTTAACATGTGAACTATACATTCTCCCATGGGTTATTAGGAAAATCAGAACCGGAGAAGAAGCTGCTAATAAACTCTATTCACTAGTTCAAACTGACTCCGAAGGGTCCCCTGAGCCTCCCTGTTTAACAAAGGAGTTACAAAATTTAAGGAGTAAATGAGACAACAGCTGAGGATCCCAGAAGAGCGCAGCTCCAAATATATTCTGACCCTGGATGAGTCCTATATCCTGTGCACCCCTCATTTTATTTACCCTTAGAATGGGAACAGGAGAAGCAGTTATAAGTAATTGCTAATAAAAGCCTATTTGCCTCTGGCAGAAATGCAAATGCTTGGTGATAATGATCATTCTCCCAAACCCCAGTTTACATTTTTCCATTAACATTTCAGTCCTCAATGCTCAGGTTCCCAAGATCCTGTGGGTTTTGGTCTTAGACTAACAGACCAAGCTGAGATTTGGGGAATCACGGGAGCCAACTCCACAAAGCAATAGCTGGCTGTCCAACTCCCAAAGAAGTCATTACACATGTCCCCACCTCATTTCATTTTTCACTGGGATGACACCCAATCTTTGTGATCAAAATGAACCCAAGGACACCACCCGAAAGAACTTGTTTCTCTTGGACCCACCAAAGGATAAAATGTTCTCAATGCCATCTCTTAAGATAAACACCCTTCCCCAAATGCCCCTTTTAATTGGCTGGTTGACTGTCCCTTGGGTGTGAGTACACGGATTTATCCCGGGTGTGTAACCAAATTGGAAAAGTCTTCTCGATTTCTGAGTCCCCTAACGAGAAGGGCAGCAGTGCCCAGTGTGGACTGAAAGTGTCTAAGCACTGATGTGACCCCAGCACTTCACAAAAAAAAACTATATTCTAACTGGGGAGATTAGATTCTAACTGTGACCTCTGCGATCCCTTCCAGCTCTGTAACCGCAACAGTCAGCTCGACACGACTGGCCGCCGAAGGTCACCGGGAAATCCAACAGAACCATTCCACCAGAGAAGGAGAAAGGAATTAGCCTATAGGTTTTGGTGGATTATTTTAAAAAGCCCTGTGCTGGTCACAGGCTGAAAATGTCCCAAATATCTACAATTCACCTTTCCCCCAAAATGTGCATGTGCAAGTCTAGGGCAATTCTAGGTTATAAGTATAAGTAATTATAATAAAACTCTAATTAGCACAGTAGGTTGGTTTCTCGGCATCCCCATGAAAACCCGTAGGATAAATTGTATCCTTGTTTTTGTGAAGCAGGCTATTCATCGTTTCCAAACAATCCTCAAATTTAGAAACCGCCTGTTTCTAAAGGTCAAACTGAAAGAGAGAGCCTTCAAAAACGACTCTGCCAGTATCTCTGCAATGGATTCCAGCCTGAGGAACCAGATTTCTCCAAGCTACTCTTCCCCCCAAGAAACGTTAATCACAACCAAAAAGGTGAAATAATGTACTCAAGAGTTAATAGTATTTATGACATCCTCAACTGCACCTCAGTTTTGGTTTTTAATCTGTCAATGTTCTAACACGTATGAGAGAATGTTAACGGGTTTCTAAACGGCAGTATATTCCCATTCTAATTGGGGATTGCTGTTACCAGATTTAAACAAAACAAAACAAAACAAACAAAACACGTTACACACTAAATAAATTCCAAACATATTTTACCCCTCATAGATGGTCTGAATAACAAACTTTTTTTTTTTTTTTTTCAAATGGAGGCTCTTTGGGCTTAGTTGTTTTTTTCTTTTTTTTTAATTTTATTTTAAATTTAATGACAAATGTTCCTTTAGCTTGGCCTCAAAGGATAGGATTCCAGTCCTCCCTGCCTATTTTGTGATGTAGAACATCTCTTGGGAAACTTCAGTAAATTTAGAGACAGCCTCCTAAGCCTAAAATTACTGCATTTGTAATAAGAAAGGGCCTGTTAAAACAAACAACAATTTTTTTGGAGGTGAGTATTCCATCAAGGTTAGAGTGTCTAATAATAAATGACTGTCAGGTGATGATCTGCCTGATGAAAAATGTTTCCATTTCTCAGTTTACTTGAATACATGTTCCTCTGCCTGAGGAGATTCAGTACCATAAATTGGTATCTGGATTACTAAATCTAAACAACAAGGACTACTTAACTATGTACAGGCTTTTTAAATGCTGTGGCTTTTGTTCCACCCCAATTTTATATACTTATTGTGCAGGGTGGTAACTTTTTTTATTCTTACTTCATTATTTTACCAGGCAAGGTTCACTTCTGGTAGTTATTTAAATCTTAAGAACAGCAAACCAAACGATGAGAAAGTTCAGTAATTTTAATTCCAATTTGTGCCTTTCACTTGATTTGAACTTTTTATACATCAGTTCTATGAAAAGTACTAAATAATTATCTTTATCCAGCAAATGTATATTTACATATATAGTTGTATGATGAATGCCAGCAACTTATTGCCAGTTTTTTAATTAATAAAAAAAGATTAAGTTTATCCAGTCTAAGATTTTTGATCTTGAACATAACTGTTAAAAACAACAAAAATGCTTTGAAAGTGTGGTATTTGCAAAACCCTTGAGAAGTCACTAATGGGATTCCCATGATCTAATACACGTAAGGCTTTAACTGTAATTGTAAACCCACTAAAGGCTTATGATCCGAAAGTATGGACTATTGTAGCCAGTTTTTATGGGCTTAATTCCACTGGCAAATCCCAGTTTCTATATTTTAAATCTCAACGAGAGCAAAATCATGACCTTTTCAAAAGAACAATCTAAAGAAAGTAAACACTGAAATGACAGGGCAAGAAAACCATTACCAACAACCACCCTTTCATACGAACCATCAATGAACTTCAAAAGCACAAGGCTAAGCAAAACTTTCAGCTCGTGATATATGTACAATTCACCCTTAACAGTCTCAAAACTACATATGAATCAACTTACTTCCTTCCGACTGATTTCCCATACAAGGTTTAGTGAAATACAGAACTTACTCAGCCCGTATTAATGACTGGACCTCTGTTTTCTGAGCAATTTATTCTTTTTTTTTTTTTTTTTTTTTTTTAGCATGTTATTGCTATGATCCAATTCTGTGACTGCTTAAAGCCAGGAAAACTGCCTTCAGGACAATACACAGCAGAAAGTCGCTAAAAATTGTGCCAGGCCTGCGTCACACCTAGGTGTTCAGATTTGTTCTGTTTTGTCCTAGGGTCCTGCAGGAGGGCAATGTCTTAGCAGGGTGCATTGAAATTTGTGATTAAATCTTATTTTTCCTCAAAGGTGTCTGAGTTATTATAGCACATGACAATTTATGCTCATTACAAGATTCAGCCTACCTCCCCTACCCAATATATATGTAGTCTATTCATTCGAGGGTTTGCACATGGCAGACACATAAATGTAAAAATATACACATCAAGGATATCTACCTCGTTCCTAAAGTGTCTTAGTTGTTTCTTGTCTCATATACTTCTTGGTTCTTAAAATTCGGGATTGCAAGTCTTGTGATGGCCTATCAGGCCTAATCCCACCTTACAGATAAAATTTATTTTACAAAGGTATAACTGAATATAGTATTCATCTTAGAACCAAATACATGTAGGAATAACTTGGTTTTGAAATAACTTTGCTGTATGTATTTGGGACAATCCAAGAAACCAAGGATTCCAAGAACTATGTACTAGAAGCTTCAGGCCTGAAAGTTAAAAAAAAAAAAAAAAAAAAAAAAAAGTCTTTTAAAAACACTGCCAGCAATAATAATAATAATAATTAAATAAAAACACTGCTAGCTCTTTGCTTTACTTTTTCAATATAACTAAATTATCTCATGGCACCCATGCCACAAACATAAACTCAAAGTTCCTTTTCGTTGGGAAATACTAAATGTTTACCTTCAGTTGAAACCACAGCTGATAACTTATTTTTTTTATAAAAGTTGCTTCAACTTTTTTTTTTTTCTATGCCTGCTTTTCGATAGCCTAAATCCTTCGAATGCCAGGGTGCACTTTGAAACTTGGAGCTTCTCTTAATGCACTCAAAGCTTTAAAAATGCCTTTGGACTTACTTTCCACACAAACCTACGACTTTTTCAATGTATTTATTAAATGTTATCTTTCCTATTGGCCTGAGTTAGGTCTTGTGGATAGAGGAAACCAGACGTGAAGAATGTTTTTATTGTTATGCCTGTTGTTTTCTTAGTCACTTAAAACAAAAAGAGGTGACCTCCTCAGCTTGCATGCACCACAACGCGACGTCTTCCAGAACTACCGCCACAGAGGGAGATCCTTTTAAGTGAAGTTCAAGGATTTCTGGATCTTGTGGAGAACCTCAGGATACTGATTAACTTGTAAAACTCCCAGGGGAGACAAGAGGAGCTTGGACAAGTTAACTCGAGGGGAGCCGCAACACCACGTCCTGAAACAACGATTCAGGCGTTGAACCGGGTCAAGTGTTTGAACTTTCCGGCCGAAAACCAGAGCGGCGCTGGGAAGGGGGTAGCTCTACTCCCGCGAGCAGGATCGCCCGCGCTGCAGTAGCGGCCGCTCCTAGGGGGCCGCTACCTCCACTCCACTTCCAAGCTCGCGATCGACACCTTGCCCGGCCCTTCCCAGGTCGCGGACGCCTGTGCGATGCCCGCCGCTGCCTAGTTTAGCCCCCCACCCCGGGCCGGCGCACAACACAAGAATCCCCGCGACCCTTCCTTTCGCCCTCCCGCGGGAGGTCGAAGGCGGGAAAGCTCCAGACAACTGCGCGAAAGCTACCGCACCCCACTAACCACCACCACCCCCGCTCTGCGGCGGCGCGTCTTACCGGTACAGGAATGCAGGGGCTTGGGTCGCACGACCAGCGACGGGCACACGGAGTAGAGGGAAAGTTTCTCAAAGTAGTCGCAGGTCTCCTTGGAAAGGATCTCGTCGATCATGAAAGTCTTGTAGCGCCGCCTGGCTGCTTTGAGTTGGCCGGGCGAGCTCAGCCTCAGCTCCGCGTGGCAGTGCATGGTGAGCCGGAGAGAGCGCCGGCCGGCCGGGGCCGCGGGGGCTGGCGCGCCGGCGGGGACCTCAGCCCGGCTCCTCGGCCGCCGGGAGGCGGCGGGCTCGGGAGGCGCGCGGAGGGGAGCGGGCACCGGGCGCGCCGGCCGCGCGTCTAGATCAGCATCTTCGCCGAGCCTTTTTGGGACAGCGCAGCTGTCAATCAGCGCGCGCTTCCTGCGGGGCCTGGTGCGGAGCCGCGCCGAGGGCCGGCCGCCGAGGGGCGTCGGCGCCCACCCCACCCAGTCCGCCCGTGCGAGCCGGCCGCGGACCTGCACGCCTCGAGCCCGCCTCTCTCGCTCGCCTCCTCCCTCCTCGCGGCGTCTCGCGCTCCTCTGCCAGCCTCTCTATTTTAAGACACTCGCTTTGGCTCTCCACCCCGCCCCCCTCCTGGGACGAGCTCCAGGTGTGTGTGCCGAGGGTGCGCGCGCGGGTGTGCGCGCCGTGCGGGGAGCGCGCTCCGCCCCCGCCCGCGGGCCGGGCCTCGGCCGCTCCTCCGGGACCCGACCCCGCGCGCCTCCTTGGAGGTCCGGTACTCTCCACCGGCCACCCGGGTCGGGGGACGGGCAGGCGCGCCTAGTTCTCCCGCTAGGAAGAAGTCGAGTCCTTGCTGAGGCTCCCGAGGCTGCGGGCCCCAGGGCCGGCGCCCCAACGACCCTTGGGTCCTTCTACCCCGTTTCCCAAGGACCCTCGGCGCTCCCTCGAGTTCCCTCCACGCGCTTGCCCCCAGCGGAGCCGCAAACCTGACCGTCCCCCACGAGATCCCAAACCGTAAATGACCCTTGCCCTGACCGTTATCCCAATAATGAATTGTAAAAATAAAAAGTAATCCCCCAAAGGCGTGCGTTCTTTTTTTTTTTTTTTTTTTTTTTTAAGTTTTAGCAAAAGGTTTTAAACCGTTTTCGCCGCCGGAAGAGCCAGCGCAGCACGATCTCGCGGTGCCTGCGGGCCCTCGTGCCGTCAGCCCCACTCGCCGCGGCTCATCGCCGGCCGCTCCCAGCCGCGCGGCTTCGGTTCCCTGTTCCCTCGAGACGCTGAGCGTTCGGAGAGCCGCGAGGACACGTGCTTACTGGGGGGGCTTGCCTTCTTCCTGCTGGGCTCCTAACCTCCGAGTCTGTTCCAACCAATCAATATCTGTAGGAACTTATGCGTTCTATTGGAATTGGTGGGCGAGGGGGGCCCCGCCCGGTCTCCGCGCCCCGGACGGCTCCCGCTGCCTGCGTCCTAGCACCCCGCCCGGCGGCCGGCCGAAACCGCCCGCTGGCACCGGTTTCCCACGATTTTGTCTCCGAACTGGTGTGCGTGGGGCCAGAAGGAAAATGCACGAGAGGGAGATGTCGAATGACGGACGCGGACGGCCTTCTCCCAGACCGAGTTTGGGGCTGGGGACATCCCGCTCGGAACCTGCAAGCGGCCCGGAGTCGCGGCGGGCTCGCTGCGGAGCTGCTCGCCTAGGAGTCCGAGTCGCCGCGGAAGCAAGCGGACGCGAGCCCCTGGGCGGGTGGTTCAGGTCGAAAGGAAGGGACACACCTGGAGGACTAATAAGTAGGCACTTAGAGAACATAGCAATAAACCGGATCAGAGCCTAGTATCAGACAGGGCCGGCAGGGAGACTTTGGGGAGCTTCATTCCCGAAGTGTTCACGTGTGCCAGCGTCCCCACTCGTCCCCTCCTCTCCATTTAGAATGGTTTTCGTTCGTTCTCCTTCTCCACGCACAGGCGGCTCGAGGGCCCGCGAAGACTGCGACTAGGTGTCCCGGCGGCGGCGCGCCTCCCGCCACAGGGACTGTAGGTCGTCGCGCTGGGCCCAGGAGCGCCCCGGGCCCCGGTGGCCAGTAGTCCCCGCCGCCTGTCCTCTGTCCGGCGCCTGGCAGAGGACCGCTCCCGGCTCGGCTCGGGCCCCGTCGCACGATGCCAGCCCAGAGGGGTTCTCCAGGGCTTGGGCGGAGCGGGGACCAGCTGCTCCACGAGCTATGGACGGGTCCCAGGGGCGCGGCGCTCGCGCCAAGGACAATTTGGGGTAGGGGGTTATATTTTCTCCCTGGCGAGCGCGGAGCTGTTGGCAGGCGCCGAGAAACCGAGTGTTTGGTGGGATTCGAGAGCGCGCGGCGTGGGGAGGACCCCACCGGCAGCGCACACCTCCAGGAGTGCTCCAGCGCCTGGGGCGCCGCACCTGAGTGACAGCCTCTCCTTTTACCGGGCGACCCAGGAGAGGGACTCAGCGTTACCCATGTGGACTGTCCGGTCCTGCCGGGCGCTTTGGGGACGCGCTTATTCCGAGTTACTCTTCCCGGGCCAGTCTTTGCATGGCTCTTTTTCCCCTGCACCTCTTGTCTCCTTTTCCAGACTTATTCCCCCTCCTCCTCCCCGTCTGGCTCTCTCCGCCCCTTTAACCGCCTTAACTCCTCTCTTCTTCCTTCCCATTCATCCCTTTGCCCCCCCCCACCCCCTTCCCAGCACTTCGGCCTCCCCTCCCCTGTGTAACGTCTCCCTTCTCTTTTCTCTTCGACCCTCCTCTTCTTCACCCCATCTTCCATCCTGGTTTCTCTCTTTCTTTCTCCCCTTCTCTTCCTTCCCTTGCTCCTTCTCCTCTTCCTCTCTTCCTTCCCTCTCTTCAAACCCGGATCTGCAGCCGCGCTCCTGTGTCCCTGCGTCGCAGCGCTGCCACACGGGGGGCTGCAGGCAGCGCGTGGAGGGAACAGCGAGAAAGTCCTCACCGCCTTGCGGGAGGCAATCGCCCTCGCCTCTCTTGGCCTCGCCCCACCCCCGGACCTCCGCTCCCCGCTTGGCCTCTGGACCACGGGCTCAAAATTTGCTCACACTCTCCCGCACACTGCCCTTCGATTTGAAATCTAACGCGTTTTAAATAGCTAAAGAATTTCTATTCAACTCCTTGGATTTTCCACTTTTTCCACCTCGCAGAGGGGGTCTGAGGGCACAAGACTCAGATGTAGGGGGGAGAGAGAGATTCCAGATCCCGGGAGTCTGGAGCCTCGAGCTGTCTGTCGCTTATAATCAAAGCTGAGCCTCCATTTTTTCATTATAAATGGTAATCGTAATACCTACCTACTTCACAAGGTTGGCCTTTCATAATCCATGCCTTTACACAAGCTTTTCCCTTTATGGGAACGCCCTCCACAGCCTACCCCCTCCCTCCATCCCTGCCTGAAAAACTAGTTCAAGACCCATCTCAAATGTCACCTCCTCTGTGAAACGGTTCCCCACTCCCCAAGGCTGTTGATTCCTACCTCGGTGGTAGTGGTTCCTTTGCTGCATTATCTTTTACATGTTTGTTTCACTCACTGGACAATGAGCTCCTGGTGTTTTACTCATCTTGTATAACCAATACTAGCATGGCACCTGGCACATAGTAGGTTCTCAATAAGCGTGTCATGAATAAATGAATGCACGAAAGCTGAGATGATTCCATAGCGTGTGTGTGAAAGACCCAAGCATATAATGGGACTTGAAATCTTAACTTGTACTGAATTGGTCTTTCTCCTCAAATGAGTCTTTGCCTCTCTCTTTTCTTGATATTTTTGGTTTTTTAGCAATGGCATCTAGCCCAATTCCCATTTTGCTCCCATCTCTCTCTTTTCCCTCCCTCTCTCCTTCTCTCAGACTGTAAAGGGCTTCTGTGGGAGGAAGCACACCCCAGCTGTCAATCATGAAGTGGGGCTTTGGTCAGGAATAGTCAGGGGTTTAGTTTCCAACATTAATGAAGTGGCTGGAACAGCAAACATCTGCCAAAGAGACTCAAACCTTTTCCAGCTGCTGGAGACGCACAGACACTTCCCAGCCTCCTGTGACTCTACCCAGGCAGTGTCTGCCCTGGTGCCCAGGGAGGGGAACACACACAGAGAGGAACAGAACCGTCTGCAGTGAGCCACGCTTGGGCAGGCATGGAAAGGGATAAAAATTCAGGAAATCAGCCCCCCATTCCATCTGGCACCTGATTCCTGGGGACAGAGCCCAGCCAGAAAGAAGGGGACAAGGACATCTTTGCAATGTTAGGAGGCTCAGACAGTCAAACACCAAGAAATCCCTCTTTCCTACTTCAGTTCACACCTGGTATCTCCACTCAACTAGAACTCATAAAATTTAATAAAACAAAGTGGTTTTTAAAAATTCTAGGGCAGCATTGAAATTGCATGCAGGCTTTCACCCTAGATGAACTCAGCTTGATTTTTAGTTTATCCTTTTATAACCTTGGGCTATGTGTCAATGTAGATCTTCAGAAGCAGCCACACCAAAGGTCTTATAAATACATTTCCAATCTCTTTTCTCCAAAGAAGGGAAGGGGGACAAAAGAACTTTTTATATTCTAGTAAAGTGTATTTAATAACTTGTATTTCAGTTGCTGAGTTTTGAAATCGTTTCAGACACGTAAAAGCAAAATAGGGAAAGCCTTGTAAGTTAATATTCCCCTGGGCCCCAGGGCCATGCCCACACTGCCGTCTGTGGAGCCCAGCACGGCAGCCTTGCACAACAAAAAGTTAAAGGTGGTATACAAGGAAGCTAGCTTATTTGTAATGATGATATTAATTTACAAGAACTGCTCTCATACACGGTAAAGCATCGTTTCAAGAGAGGGCACAAATGTAATCCACAAATGAGCTTGGGAAGGTCTGAGTAAGTCTTTCTTACTTACAGTTTTCTGGAGGAAAAGTTTAAACTGAAAAAATAACCCACAAAAACCTAAGACAATTAACTATATCTGCAGAGCTCTAAAATATTATGAAGACTGGAAATACAGTTAATCGTGCAAATGTTTCCAAATTTTTAATAGTTTGGTATACAGGTTAAAATAATTTGTTTTGCGGGGTGCCTGGATGGCTCAGTCGGTTGAGCGTCTGACTCTTGGTTTCGGCTCAGGTCATGATCTTATGGCTTTGTGGGTATGAGCCCCTAGTAGGGCTCTGTGCTGGCAGCTCAGAGCCTGTTTGGGGCTCTCTCTCTCCTCTCTCTCTCTCTCTCTCTCTGTACCTCCCCCATTTGTACTATTTCTGTCTCTCTCAAGATAAATAAACTTTAAAAACATTTTTTAAATCAAATAATATCATTAGTTTTGCGAATCCTTTCCCTTTCTTACTGGTGTTATCGTGACCTGAGACAGCCCTATTGCTGCCAATGGCCTGTGTGCTTTGATTATCTCAACTGACGTAGCCAGGCAAATAAAATTTGATCTCTCCTATCTTTGTCATAATGTGGTGAAAATAAATATGAGTGTTTAGAGCATCCCTGGCCTCGACATCATTTTTCTCCACAGGATAACCCTTCACCAAGGAGAGAACTACAAACAGAAAAGGTACATCTCAATGTGCAGTGGGGCAGAGCCCTGGGGTAAGTGGAAAAAACCTTTGAGCCAGGCAAATCTGGGTTCCATCCTGGCCAATCACTTAGTAACTCCCCTGACCTCTGGTCTCCAACCGTAACATGTGGGCGATGGCAGCCAACTGGAGGTTTGCTGAAAGAGTCCATGCAAGATTGTGTGCACGGCACTCCCACCACCTTTGCCCTGAGTTCAACTGGCGACCAAAAACCATCACCCCAAAAACCTGCTTTTTAAAAAGCATCAGAGCCTTTGCTATTTTGCTGTGTTTGGGTTTGGGTTTTGCTCCATGTTCAAAACCCAGGATCCACCGAGAAATAAAAAGTGGGGGAAGGAGGAAGCAGAGGAGTATGTGACTGTTGTTCACTAAAAGGAAATGGCCTGGCCACCAAGAGTCCCCAAGTGCTACTTAACATCTGGCACCTACAGCCACAGACTCAGCACATCTGCAGGCGTCAATCATTCTAACGAGCACTTCGCAAGAGACTGACTCATTTATAGTTGTTACATTTTCTTGTCTGCAAAAAAAAAAAAAAACACACACGAAAACAAAACCAAACCAAAAAACAACAAACAAACAAAGCAAACCTGATCCTGCACCCACTGGGTGACATCCCATTCAAATCATCTCATAAAATATTTTTATTCTCTCCTTTGCCTCAAGCAGGCCAGGTTGGGTTTCTCATGAACTCTTTGTCATGTTCCCTAACACAGGGCTAGTCAGCAACCCAGCAAGGCAGGATCTCAGAGAACAGGCACTTAGCAGTGGGACATTCACATGGCCCGTAATCGAGGACAAGCAGGCTCTTGTGTCAGCCAGCGCAGGGAAAGACTCGTGGGGCCAGTCGGCCTTCTGAACCCATGAAGGTAAAACAACACTCATGAGAGCTTTGAATGATTAAAGAAATTTGCTGGTATGATTGTCGTTTGCGAATACAGAAGAACATTTACCAAGGACACCGGGTGCAGTGTGCCAGTCAGAGAATGTAATGGTTTCTGCGTTCTAGGTTCCGCAGAAAGAAGGAGCTTGTACAAACTCGTGGACATAGGTGCTAATCACCCACTTAGGTCTACGCAGAGAGGGTGTGCCTTTGTGTGCATGCCTGCCTAGGCTCATGGTCTGTAGACTTTTTTTTTTTTTTTTTAAGAGGGATGAAAAACTGGGTAAGAAAGAGGAACTTTTAAAAAGGGGGAAGGAGGTGTGGCACCTGGGTGGCTCAGTCGGTTAAGCGTCCGACTTTGGCTCAGGTCATGATCTCACGGTTGGTGAGTCCAAGCCCCTTGTCTGGCTCTGTGCTGACAGCTCAAAGCCCAGAGTCTGCTTCAGGTTCTGTGTCTCCCTCTGTCTCTGCCCCTCCCCTGCTCTCTCTCTCTCTCTCTTTCTCTCAAAAATAAATAAACATCAAAAAAAAATGTTTTTAAGGGGGAAAGGAGAGACATTTGAAAATCTTGTTGGCTAGGGGCGCCTGGGTGGCGCAGTCGGTTGAGCGTCCGACTTCAGCCAGGTCACGATCTCGCAGTCCGTGAGTTCGAGCCCCGCATCGGGCTCTGGCCTGATGGCTCAGAGCCTGGAGCCTGTTTCCGATTCTGTGTCTCCCTCTCTCTCTGCCCCTCCCCCGTTCATGCTCTGTCTCTCTCTGTCTCAAAAATAAATAAAACGTTGAAAAAAAAAAGATTAAAAAAAATAATAATAATAAAAAAAAGAAAATCTTGTTGGCTAAACAAATTCAAGACAAATCCATAATCTGCGGAGAAAAAAGAAAAAGGAGCCGAGTTGCCCAGCCAAAACTTCACATTTTTAGTACCCTTCTGTCTTGGGTTCGGCCTAGGTTACAATGCAGGCCTTCATGCATGGAACAGCATGTAGACCATTTCCTTTTCGAAGAAATAAACCCCAATTTGAAATATTTCTTACGAAGACAGCCTCGTAAGAGAAAATTGACCTCTGTGAGCTATTTAGAGTGAATGTTTTTATTATCAGGAGAGATTACAATGCAGCAGATAGGCTCAAGCAAAATGGTCCTTGCTTACTTTCAAAAGTTACAGGGGTGCTCAGATCTAAATCAGCTATAAATTACCGAAGTAAATGAATGGGGTGATGCCAATCTCTGTGCATTGCCATTACACAAGCAGCCTGCCCTTTTAAAAGGGATTTGAAGTCATCACAGAACAGAGAATCCCCGATATTATTGCCAATCTACATCCTGATACGTTTACTTAAGTCAATTATTGAGTCTCTTAGATTATGTCTACATAAGCTGCCAAAACATCTGGTCATTTCAATCAGTTCGATAAAAGGTTCTGCCAAGCCAGGGGAAAAAATTAGTCAAATTAGTCCTTTGTATACGCAGAACAATGGATTATTTTCTCAGGGAAGTCAGTAAACGGATACAGCTCAAAAGGTTTTGGTTTTCGCTTCTGAAACCAGAATACAGTCCAGAGTTCCTGAAGGAGGTTGTGATTTTTATCAAGTAAATGTTTGGGAGGTATTCTGACAGAATTTCTGTCCAAAATGTCATGGGTATGAAGATGACTTAGTCACATTTCTGAGACAGTTCTGTGCTCATTTGAATTCTGTGTTCTCAAGGTTGGGACTATGCCAGAACTAGGCCAGACTGGTGCTTCCTAAATGTTGAAAAATAAAAGCGGCAATACTAGAAATCACAGAATAGTGTGTATTCCCCCTGGAACTTACTAGCGTTTCTATGAGCATGTGACCTCACTTCGGGATCCCAGCCCAACATTCTGCCCATATTACTCCATTTTCCTTTCACATTACGGTTCTCACTTACGGACTAAAAGTTCTCTGATCTGAAACGTTTTATGGAATGATTTAGTTCAGAAATCTGTATTAGAATGCAAGGTCCTGCTTGAATAAATGCATTGGAAGAACATCTTTTATGTTCATTTCAGGCAACATTAAGTACAGATAACCTACCCATGTCCGGTTTTATATTGCTTTGTTTTCTGTGTATCTATTTGAAGTCTTTTTAAAGCCACAATTAGAAATAATTATTGTTATAATTGAATGATGTAAACTTTATATTGTCTGAGATGACTCACCCTCCCCCTGAATATTCCAGAGTGCATGATCTCTTAGGCTGATGTCTGTGTATAATTTGTTAAATGTCCATAGCTTAATTGTTAAGGGTTAATTGTCAATGAATTAATAAAAACAAAAACAAACAAATAAACAAACAAAAGGCTTTCTGTCTCCTTTAGGAGAGAAAATAGATCTTTACTTCAAGGACAAAGAAATTAAAAGAAATCCAATTTCCCAGGTAGGAGGAAGATAATTTTTGAAAGAGAGAAAAAGACTTGAATTTAGAACTTTAATCTGAAGTTGTATTTAGAAGTTCAACCTGAATCTTCCTTAATAAAATCTGGGGTCCAGTGAAGGAATGATGTTCATGTGGCCAAGGCTGAGGTTGGTAGGATCAAAACTTTTTGGAGAATTAGGCAGAAAGACTCTGGAACTAAGAATGGGATGAACGAGGAAGTCCAAACAGGGAAAGGAGGGTAGATTATAGTTGACTTCTTATGGAAAGAACCAGAATTTGTTTTCCATCTGTAAGGACTAATTATGCAGAGTTTATGCCTTCATCTATCTAGTATAATTTTGGAAAAGTAGGTTTTACTGCCTTGGAGACCAGAAAAGGGAAAGGACAGAAGGGAGGGTGCTGAAGAGAGGAGACACGCAGATTGGGTATCGTGAACACAGAATGTGCAGATACGTTCCTGAGGACCACAAAATGATTAACGTGCTTGAAGAGTAGGGCTGGACCTTGAATTCAAACTTTAGAATACACACGTGCGTGCGCACGTGCATGGACACACACACACACACACACACACACACACACACAGTAGCCTACAAGTAGGTTACTGTCCTGATGACAAACTAAGAAGTAATCTACAAGGTAATATTGTGGAATACAGAGAGATCCAAACAAAAGTGGCCAAATTAGTCACACGCTGTTTGTGGGAACATAAACTGGTATGACATTTCTGGAAGGCAGTTTGGCATTATGTCTCAAATTCAGAATCAATCCAGTAAAGCCCAACCTAGGAATGTAAACCAAGGTTGTGGTTCTCAGACATGACTGCACACAACAACCTGGTTGGAGTGCTATGTCTCTTTCCCCAGACAGGAATCTGGAGGTGTGAGAACTGATATTTTTAAACAAGCAGCCTTCTTAATTTTGTTACCGTCTAACAAACAGATGTGAAAGAGATAATAATAAAGGCGGGAAAAGCTATAAGCAGAAGCAAATGTGTTAATTGTAAAAATCTTAAAATTGCAAGAATGGGAAAATCTCTTTCACATCTCTGAACCTCAGTTCTCTGTCTTTGCAGTAAAAACACTCAATGGCATTCCTGTGAGATTAAATAAAGATTCCACATCAAAGCCCCAGACAATGGTTGACACATTGTTAAGGATCAATAAATTCTAGGGCGCTTGGGTGGCTCAGTCGGTTAAGAGAATGACCGAATTTTGGCTCAGGTCTTGATCTCCCAGTTGGTGCGCTCCAGCCTCACATCGGGATCTGTGCTGACACTGTGAGGTTCTTTGGGTTTCTCTGTCTCCCTCTCTCCGCCCCTCCCCTGTGCGTGTACTCTCTCTGTGTCTCTAAAGGTGCCTGAAGGCCTGTTCAAACATTAACAATGATTCCTTGATAGTGGAATTTCAAGGGAGTTACTTTTCTTTCTGTAGTTTTGAGTACTGCTCGATTTCACAATTAACACTTAACATCTTCCCCCCAAAACATTACATTAAGTTCAAAAAAATAAACTGTACTTCAATAACATCTTACATTTGTATAACACTTCCATTTACAGAAATTTTCCAGTTGTGTTACTTTGCGTGAACCTCACACAGTCCTGTGAATGAAAAAGGACGTGTCTCATTTCCTTTTTACAGATAAGGAAACCAAAGGTAAGTGGTTTACTTACACCCACACTGCTATCTTTGCAAATCCTAGTGTCAAACCCAAGTGTTTTTTGTTTTTGTTTTTGTTTTTTTTAGAGATAGAGAAAGAGAGAGAGAGAATCTTAAGCAAGCTCTATGCCCAGCGCGGAGCCCAATGGGGTTTAATCTCAGGACCCTGGGTTCATGACCTGAACCAAAACCAAGAATCCCACACTCAACCAACTGAGCCACCTGGGCGGACCTCAAACCCAGGTCTTTTGAGCCCAACAGCATACTTTCTATGGGACAATACTCCCTCACTGATCCCAGTTAATATTTAAAAAGAGGGGGCACCTAGGCGGCTCACTCATTGAGCATCCAATTTCGGCTCAGGTCGTGGACTTCAGCTCAGGTCGTGGTCTCCCCGTTAGTGGGTTGGAGCCCTGCATGGGGCTCTTTGCTCTCAGCACACAGCCCGCTTCAGATCTTCCAATGCCTTCTCTCTCTGCCCCTCCCTGGCTCGCACTCTCTTTCAAAAATAAATTAATTTAAAATGATAATAATAAAACATTTTTAATGGATTTCTGTTTTATGAATATGTATTTTTTCTTATCCTCTGCATTAAGAAGAATACTAAGCACTTAATAAAACTTAGAAAAGTTGAATACCAATATGCCTGATATGGCAACAGTAAAGTCAAAAAATATCAAAGTCAGGTGTTTATTTTTTTAATTTTTTTTCAACATTTATTTATTTTTTGGGACAGAGAGAGACAGAGCATGAACAGGGGAGGGTCAGAGAGAGAGGGAGACACAGAATCGGAAACAGGCTCCAGGCTCTGAGCCATCAGCCCAGAGCCCGACGCGGGGCTCGAACTCACGGACCGCGAGATCGTGACCTGGCTGAAGTCGGACGCTTAACCGACTGCGCCACCCAGGCGCCCCAAAGTCAGCTGTTTAATACAAACCTTCACCCTTCCATGTGCCCTGCGGGTTTCGGAGGCCACGAGAAATCCTCTAGAGACAGTCCCAGTCACCTGTTACAAGTTAGCAGAAATTTCATGAGCCAAGAAAGTAAGTTGGCAGTTACATAGAATGGAGACCGCTGTTGGGGTTTCTCTGAGTTCTCACTGGTTTTTCAGCTCCTAGTTATCCGGCCAGAGGCATCCGAGGGAGCTTTAGGGCCAAGCAAGTTTGGCTTTCCACCGCGCCTGAAATCAGGGGACTATTCTAAGGGAGCAGCCTCCATCAAGGGCCGCGGAGTGGCTGACACTGCCCTCTCCTGGATGAAGAGGAAGCGCAGCGTCTGTGCTGTGGAATCCCGTCTCCCCCTACCGGCAGAGAAAATTACTACACCGAAGACCCGCGCTAGGGAGGTGATGAATCAGCGCCCATCGCGGTCCCACGGTTTCCGAACATTATCTCCGCGCGGACAAGCTCGGGTGGAATTTAGCAGCTATCATTCGATGGGTGTTCAGTGCAGACATTTAAGTAACTCTGCGGCCGCACAGAGTTCGGTTCTCTGCTCTGGGGGCTCCTCAACCCCAGTTCTGTGACAGAAGTGTCAGAAGTTGCTATTCTTTCCTAAAATAGTGAAGCGGATCAAGAGACACTCTTTATCTTTGCTGGCCCTAAACCCTAGTCTTAGTCCTGATAGTCTCACTATCAAAGATTTAAATTGTCGGGGCGCCTGGGTGGCTCAGTCGGTTGGGCATGCGACTTCAGCTCAAGTCGTGATCTCACAGTCCGTGGGTTCGAGCCCCACGTCGGGCTCTGTGCTGTCAGTTCAAGAGCCTGGAGCCTGCTTCGGATTCTGTGTCTTCCTCTCGCTCTCTTTGCCCCTCCCCCACTCACGCTCCGTCTGTCTCTCAAAAAATGAATAAACGTTAAAAAAATTTAAATAGTCTTATACAACTTAATTCTACTTCTATTTAATAAGGGCATTTAACAAGGGAGGATACGACAAAAGCACGTAGTACAAGTAGAAAGGCTGGAGCATGCAGTTACAAGATCCCGGACTGTGCCCGCAATACCACCGTGTAAGAGAGATGCGGCTCTCCTCTGGCATAGGTTTGGAGGCCTCAACCATACGGAAAGGCTCACTCCCTCAAGTTAGTCTCAAGATGTAATTAGCTGATGTTGGTAGATCTCTCGTGTATTCAGCAATGTGTACCTACTTTTACATTTTAATTATGGGTCGGGTGCACCGACAGGACTCAGAGTTCATAGATGACACCTGGTCTCCCTTAACTCAGGTTATAGACCCTCTTTGAAGAAAGAGAGTTGAAGGTCTGGTGGAGGAAAAATGTCAAAAGTAAAATATTAATAACAAGATGAATATGAAAGAAGGGACATAGAAAGAACTCAACATTTCCTGCCAGGAGGGAAAGCCCTGACCCCATACACCGGAAATTCAAAGCTGACTTTGCTATGTTCTCATTAACAAACACCCGTATTTCCTTATCCTCTCTCTTCTTGGAATGGATCTTCCTGAGCAAATCAATGTTGCCTCGCATGAAAAACGAGTTTGTACATACCTACAGCAACTCCCCCTGTCCTCAACAAAATTTTCAAAACAAAACGTCAATTCATGTGACTTGCTTAAATTACCTTGACACCATGGAGAGTGATTAAGAAGCTGGCGGGGGCGCCTGGGTGGCGCAGTCGGTTAAGCGTCCGACTTCAGCCAGGTCACGATCTCGCGCTCCGTGGGTTCGAGCCCCGCGTCGGGCTCTGGGCTGATGGCTCAGAGCCTGGGGCCTGTTTCCGATTCTGTGTCTCCCTCTCTCTCTGCCCCTCCCCCGTTCATGCTCTGTCTCTCTCTGTCCCAAAAATAAATAAACGTTGAAAAAAAATTAAAAAAAAAAAAAAAAAAAAGAAGCTGGCTGAGGTGCTGTGCTCCTAATGACTGTTCAGCTCATCAGATAACTGAGTTAAGGACAGGATATTGTTATATTTCAATATATTTAATAACACATTCTTAAATGGCAGCATTTCCTTCTTTGCATTGCGCTGCATTGTCTTAATTGTGGCAGTGCACTGTGGTTTTGTGATATATCTAATGTGTGCAAATTGAACATAGAGGTCATCTATCCTATGGATATTCATTAAGCACCCACTTTGCCCCAGGCACCATGTTTGTTCAAAGAAATACACATTTCCTGTGCTCGCTTCAGCAGCACATATACTAAAATTGGAAGAAGTACACGTTCCTGGTCCTCAGAATAATATACCCATAACAGAGACAGATTGATACCCAAGATTATGTACTGGGAACTATGGGAGCACAAAAGAGAGGTACGTAGGGACGCCTGGGTGGCTCAGTCGGTTGAGCATCCGACTTCGGCTCGGGTCGTGATCTCACAGTTCGTGGGTTCGAGCCCTGCGTCAGGCTCTGTGCTGACAGCTCTGAGCCTGGAGCCTGCTTCAGATTCTGTGTCTCCCTCTCTCTCTGTCCCATCCGCACTCATGCTCTCTCTCTGTCTTAAAAAAATAAATAAAACATTTTTAAAAAATTAAAAAGAGAGAGAGAGAGTTACCTAGCTCAGTGTCCAGAGGGATCAGGGAAGGATTTCAAGAGGAACTGTCATCTTAGCTAAGACTTGAAGGTAGAGTATGACTTAGCTGGGAAGAAAGGAATTGGGGAGAGCATGCAAGGCACGTGGGGAAAAACATCTAAGACCGAGGGACAAGACAAAGTGTCTTGTTGGGATTTGCAGCACTGAGTGTAGTTGAAGCATAGGTTGAAAGGGGAGACTGTTAAGAGGAAGTGAGAGAAGAAAAGTAGGGCCAGATCATAAAGCATCTCTTAAGCTATGTTATTGATTTACATTTTATTCTGAAAACAATGAGGCACGGAAGGGTTTATGGCAGGAGAATGACATAACCACATTAGTGCTTCTGATAGCCCTGGCCACAACGTTTGCAGAGTGTAGACCACAGCAGAGCAGGAACATTCAACCGGAGGCAGGGAAATCAGGTCAGAAGTTACTATATTAACCCAAGTGAGAGCTAGTGGACTTCCAAAGTAATGGGGATGAGAGAAACAAGGACAGATTGAAGTGGTTTTCAGAAAATGAACTCTATGAGACTCAAGGATTATTTAGATGGGGGAAAATAAGAAAGTCAAAGTAAAGGGTGAGATCCATTTAATATCCAGAATAAAAAGAACTCCTACAACAACAAAAACACAAATGACCCGGTTAAAGAGTAGGGAAGGGACATTAATAGATATTTCTCCAAAGACAATGTGCAAGTGGCTAAGAAGCGCATGAGAAACTGTTCAACATCAGTCACTAGAAAAATGCAAATCAAAACCACCATGAGTTATCACTTCACACCTACTAGGATGGCAATAATCAAAGAAAATGGAAAATAACAAGTGTTGGCAGGGAGGTGGAGAAATTAGACCCTTGTACATTGCTGGTGCAAATATACAATAGTACAGCTGCTGTGGAAAACAGCTCCTCAGAAAGCTATACATAGCATTCCCATATGGCCCAGCAGTTCAGATCCTAGATATATACCATAAATAATTCAAAACAGGGGTTTAAACAGAGTATATACCTAAGAGAATTGAAAATACTCAATCATACCAAATCATATGTACAAATGTTCATAGCAGCATTCTTCATAACGGTAAGAGCCCAAATGTTCACCAGCCAGAGAGGGGATAAATGGTGTTACACCCATACAATGAAATGCTACCACAGCAATTACAGATAAATTACAACCGCTAGACACACAGCGTGCATGAATTCCATAGACAAAAAACGTTGAGGGCTAGAAGCTGGACACAGTAGATTCATGAAATATGATTCCATGTCTATTATTGTTAAGAACAGGCCAAACTAATCCACGGTGAAGTAAATCAGAATGGGGTCTACCTTTGGGGGAAGGTAGTGACTGGGCAGTGTCTGAGGGGGCCTTCTGAGGTGCTGGAAATGTTCTAGGGCCTGACCCACGTGGGAGGTACATGGAGCTACACTTTTTTTTTTTTAATTTTTTTTTTCAACGTTTATTTATTTTTGGGACAGAGAGAGACAGAGCATGAACGGGCGAGGGGCAGAGAGAGAGGGAGACACAGAATCGGAAACAGGCTCCAGGCTCCGAGCCGTCAGCCCAGAGCCCGTCGCGGGGCTCGAACTCACGGACCGCGAGATCGTGACCTGGCTGAAGTCGGACGCTTAACCGACTACACTTTTATAAAAATTCCTGAAGCCGTCAACATAAGAAGTGTGTACTTTATGTGTGTTTTATCTCAATTTTTAAAAATGTTTTTAAATGCCCTTTAAAGTTAATGACTGGATTATTTAGACAAATACAGAATGAGCAGAATATCCTAGAAAGGGAATGCAACACCAATTGTATCTACAGTTGACATTTGCTGATGCTTGCTGTAAATTGTTGTCTTAGGCAGCTCGGGCTGGAGGCAGGGTAACTTCAACAGGAACTTACTCTCACAATTCTAGAGACTGGAAGTTCAACATCATGGTACCAGCAGGGTCTGTGTTAGCAGGTGAGAGCTGTCTCCTTTGGTTGTCTCTTCTTCTTCTTTTTTTTTTTAATGTTTATTTATTTTTGAGATAGAGCATGAGTGGAGGAGGGGCAGAGAGAGAGGGAGACGTGGAATCCAAGGCAAGCTCCAGGCTCTGAGCTGTCAGCACAGAGCCTGATGTGGGGCTCGAACCCATGAACCAGAAGATCATGACCTGAGCTGAAGTCAGATGCTCAACTGACTGAGCCACGCAGGCGCCCCGGTTGTCTCTTCTTATAAGGACACTAATTCACCCTAAGGGCCTGCCCTTATGACCCCATCTAAAACTAATTACCTTCTGAAGGCCCCATCTCCAAATACCAGCTCATTGGGTGTTAGGGCTTCAGCAGATGAATTTGAGAGGCAATACAGTTTAGTCCTTGGCAGTAGTGGTAGGTTCCCAATTTAGAGAAATCTAAAAACAGCGTGAGGAAAAATGAAAGAACCCAATGATCCATTTCATATAAATTCAGGAATATTTACTAGATGACACAAAAAAGTAAAATAATCTTTAGCAGATGTGGGAGAATTCTGAGATGTCCCAAGATTCCTGTCCCTTGGTATACGTGTTCTGTATAGTGATATAGTTCATGTTCTGCACTGTGATTAGGATGGAATATCATTCCTGGGATGATATGGCAAAAGGGATTTTGCAGATGAAATTAGGTTTCAAAGCAGCTGACCTTAAGATAAGGAGATAATGTGAGTGGGTCTGGCTTAATCACACGAGCCTTTAAATTGGGGCATAGGGGTCAGAGACAGATGTAAAACAAGAAAAGGGTTCAGTGCACCATTGCTGGCTGGAAGATTGAAAGGACCATGTGGTAAGGAACGTGGGCAGCCTCTGCAGGCGGAAAGCAGCTCCTGTCTGATAGCCAGCAGGGAGTCTGGGGCCCTCAGCACTAAAACTGCAAGGAGCTCAATTCTGGCATTGATGAGATTAAGCTTGGAAGCAAAACGTTCATCAGAACTTTCAGATAAGAATTCAGGTCTGGGGCACTTGGGTGGCTCAGTCAGTTCAGCATCCAATTCTTGGTTTCAGCTCAGGTCATCATCTCACGGTTCATGAAATGGAGCCCTGCGTCAAGCTCTGTGCTGACAGTGTGGAGCCTGCTTGGGATTTTCTCTCTCCCTCTCTCTCTGCCCCTCCCTGACTTGCTTGGTCGCTCTAAAAATAAATAAATAAAGACTTTTAAAAAAGAAGGAAAAAAGAATCATCTGACTCTCAGACTTTGGCTCAGGTCATGATCTCACAGTGTGTGAGTTTGAGCCCTGCATCGGGCTCTGCACACTGATGGTGCAAAGCCTGCTTAGGATTCTCTCTCTCCCTCTCTCTGCCCCTCCCCCACTTATGGAATGCATGCTCTCTCTCTTTCTGTCTCAAAATATATAAATAAGCTTAAAAAAAAAAAAAAGAATTCAGTTGCCACCTTGATTTTAGCCTTGAGTAGATGATCTATCCTTGGCACACCAGACTTCTGACCTACAGAACTGTGAGCTGCTAACACATGAATGCTGTTTGTGGTAATTTGTTGCACAGCCAAAGAAAACTAATTAGCAAAGCTGTCATAGGTTTAGAAATTATATACACAGAACACCAATACAGTGAAGGTACTCAACCAATGGTGGCTATTACTACCGCATAAACTAACAATTACAAGATAATGACTATAATGAAGATGTTTCTACCAGGTGCACTGGGAGAAGGCAATCCTAAATCTTTCTGAGGGATTCATGAAAAGTTCCTCTGAGAGAGTAGACTCTGAGTTGCGACTGATGAATGAGTTTGTAAGTTACCTCAGCCTGAGTCATGAGAAGCAGAGAACTATGAGCTCCGCATTCATAAAGCATCGAGTGAAAAGTGTTGTCAACGAAGAGCAAGTAGGAGATAGAGATGATCAGGTCTTCGGGGTCCAGTTCTTTCCTGCTTAAAACCTTCCATATGGGGGGTGCCTGGCTGGCTCAGTCAGTAGAGCATGCGACTCTTGTTCTTGGGGTTGTGAGTTCCAGCCCCACGACTGGTGCAGAGATTACTTTAAAAGAAACGTTTTTAAAGATAAAGCGAGGCAGGGATGCCTGGATGTTTCAGTCGGTTGAGCGTCTGACTTTGGCTCAGTTCACGACTTCATAGTTCATGAATTCGAACCCCACATTGGGCTCACTGCTGTCAGCACTGAGCCTGCTTCAGATCCTCTGTCCCCCCTCTCTCTGCCCCTCCCCTACTTGGGCTCTCTCTGTCTCTCTCTTGTCTCTGTCTCTCTCTCAAAAGTAAAAATAAACATTAAAAAAAGATAAACTGAACCATATAAAAAATGTAAACCCTCTACACGGAGTAAAATTCAAACTCCTTTGGAACTACAAGAACTGGTTTGTACCTACATCTTGCACCTCACATTCTATTACCGTTCTCTTCAAGTGCTGTCATAAATTGTATTATTTACCCCAATTCTCCACCATTCCCTGTATCCATCCATTTGTCATTTTCAGCACCTTTTCACTCAACAACGTGACTCGTTTGGCCAATAGAACGAAGCAGAAGTGATGTGTCTGTTCTGTGTCTGTCTGGACTTGAGACCTCTTCTGTGTCTACTCATACTCTTTCACTGCTGAAGTCACCATGAGAACAATATAGCCGGTGGGTCACTTCCCCCAGAAGGAAGATGGGAGACATGCAGAGGAGGACCAAATCACCCCAGCCAGGGTCAGCCCAAATCAGTCAACCCTCAGCCAACCTGCCAATAAACCATTGCTGCTTTCAGCTTCAGAGTTTTCTGAAGTTACTTGAGGCAATGGCTGATGATAAAAAATCAAAACAAAACATGGGAATCTGAGACACCTGTTCATAGAATGTACTAGCTATAGTGGCCACAATTCTATGTTGTTTCTCTCATCCAGAAGTGGAGTCAAAATACACCTGGGTGGCTGAGTTGGTTAAGCGTCTAGCTCTTGATTTTGGCTTGGGCCATGATCTTGAGGTTCTGAGATAGAGCCCCATGTCAGGCTCCCCCCCTGCTCCCCTCTCAAAAGAGAGAGAGAGAGAGAGAGAGAGAGAGAGAGAGAGAGAGAGAGATTCTGACTTGGCCTTCTAACTGACTTCAACCAATAAAATGCAGCATCGGTGACACCAGAACGGTCCTGGGCCTGCTACTCAGGAGAACCTTCAGTTCCACTTTTCCCTCTTGGGAGTCAGCTGTCATGTAAAAAGTCTAGCTTCCCTGAGAGACCACACCAGGTCTCTTTGTGAGGAAAGCCAAACCAGCCATGTGGGAAGACAGTCACCAGGAAGAGGAGTCCCAAGGAGCCGGGTATTGCGAGGCGATCCAGTCCAGCCAAGTCAGTGACCTCACAACATGGAGATGCCACAGGGGGCAGATGAACTGCCTATCCAAGTCCTTCCTGAATTCCTGAGCCACAGAATTAGAAACTATGAGTCCTTGTTCTGAACCACTAAGGTCTGGGATGGTTTGTTCCACAGCAATGAATAACGGAAGCACTTGTGCCTTCTGGACACGTTCAGACCTGGCCTTGGACATATTTCCATCCTACAGTGACATACTGCTCTGTAGGCCCAATGTTATAGCTTAGTCAAGCGGTTAAGATTCAGTTCAGGGAGAACAATTCAGGTTGCATAATTACTTGGTGTCCCGTAGTCAGACATTCCATCTCTGCTAAGGCCCAGTAGCAAGCAGGCAAAGAGAGAATAGCTGTCCACAGAAGGGGGCATGGCCATGCCCTGGGGTGTCCTACTGGAGCCTTCCAGAAGTTTCATAGCATCTCTGTCTGCCAGAGACACTTATAATAGTTTTAGGTCTGCTGGGTTTTATAAGTAAAATTGGTGGGGCAGTTTGAAATGAAGCCTGGACCCCTGCCAAGACTTCTCGTACTGGGCCCCACCCAAAATATGCAACTGGGTTACCCAATGAGTGAGTCAGAGCAGCACAGCCAAACATCATACGCAATCTTCCAAAATCCAGAGAGGCCCATAGCCTGCCCTTCCCTTGTGGTGAGCAGTGCAAGGTGCAGAAACTTGTGCCTCACCTAGAGGTGGATATCCTGACGTGCCTCAGACCACAGCACCCTAGTGATTTCGTCGATGTAGCAAGCAAGTTTCAGCTCCCACTTTCTAGCATATATGGGCCATACTAAGGTACCTGGAGTGCTTTCTAATGCCTTCTTCCAGATACAAACAGAAAGACAGCATCAATGTCAAGTGTGATATTCTGTGGGATATCTTGGCCAATGGTTGCGGAGCAGGAGCCAAAAGCCCTGTTACTGTGCTCCAGTGAGGATGCTCTTTCCAGAAATGCAGCCGTGATAAGCATCACCACCTGATTAAGTTTACCCTACTCTGTAATCGTTGGCAGCTATTCATCTGGTTCCTGCACAAACTAAACAGGAACATTTGAAAACAATTAGAAACAAGAAAAAGAGTATGTAATGATCATATAATTTCTTACTCTTTCTAATAGAATAAAATAACTAATAGAAGAACCAAAGACCCATGGATGATATTTACAGGGAAAACCAAATGACAAGGTGTCCCTATGAACTGTAAAATGCAAGCAGTGAAGGCAACTACCGACAGTACAAGACCAGCAGGGTGTTGGTATACGTGTGAGAGAATGCAAATGGAAGTAATGGCTTATCTGACAAGCCAACAACAGGTGAACCCCCAAATAGCAGCCGGTATCCCCTGGAAAGTGTGGTGATCTAACTGGAGAACGGCAGCTGAAACTGAGCAGTTTGGCCTAACCCCATGGTAAGTGAGCACAAGGAGGCCGAGGTAAAGACAGAGAGGTCTGGAGAGCCTGGTCTCTGTAACTCAAAACTGACCCTCCAAGACTCCCTTCCAGAATAGGACCCATACTGAGGAGAAAGTCCTAAGAGTGAAATCAAAATTTCATAGGGCAGGGATAACAAAGACAAAGGAAGAAAAGACCCAGATGAAGATAAAGAAAGGAAATCTTAGAAAGAAAGCCACTATATTTTTCAACACTACCGTGAAGTTACAAGAACCACTGTGAACTATGCTGCCTTCTAAACACTCAGGAAAACCAATTTCAATAAAAATTAGCAATAAAAACGAACATCAAAGTCAAATCCCATGGAAATTCTCACAAGAAATAAAAGAACAAGAAACAAAATAACATCTTTACTGGGTAATGAAACATGTCAACATCTAATTCACAGAAGAGAACTGAAATTCTATTTCAAAATAAGTTAAAAGACATTTTTAAAACAACACAAGCTTTCTTCCTTTTTAAATAATTCAGCCACAGAGCCATTAAGCAACAAAGAGGAAGACTGAGCAGAAAGGCAGCTTGGCAGGAGATTGTAGACAGAGCAAGAGGTGGCCAAGTGAGATCCAGGGGAATCAAAAGATTGGTTATATAGGGTAACTGATTTACATAAAAGTATCAAAGACATCAGGAACCAGGTTTTTCACTGTCAGAGAGAAGGGAATCATAAATTTGAAAAGAGGGAAAGCTATAGGGAACACTCTTGTTGGAAAGGAATTGGAGATGTTGGTATAAACTTATGGTCTTCCATATGGAAAGAATAATTAAATATAGGTGTGTGTGTGTGTGTGTGTGTGTGTGTGTGTGTGTACTAGTCTGCTCAAGCTGCTATAACAAAATACCATAGGGACGCCTGGGTGGCTCAGTCAGTTAAGCATCTGACTCTTGATTTCAGTTCAGGTTATGATCTCATGGTTTATGAGATCAAGCACCAGCATTGGACTCTGCACTAACAGCACATAGAGCCTTCTTGGAATTCTCTCTCTCTCTCTCTCTCTCTCTCTCTCTCTCTCTCTCGTCTCTCTCTGCCCCGCCCCCCCACTCGTGCTCCCTCTCTTTCTCTCTCTCTCAAAATAAATAAATAAACATTAAAAAGAAAAAAAAAACAAAATACCATAGGCTAGGTGTCTTAATAAGCACATATTTATTTTTCACAGTTCTGGAGCTGGGAAGTCTGAGATCAATGCTGGCCAATTCATTTCCTGGTGAAAGCCCTCTTCTTGGCTTGCAAACATCTAACTGTCTTCTTAGTGGACAAAGAGATCCTCTCTCTCCTTCTCTTCTTATAAAACTGCTGATCTCATAATGCGGGCCCCACCCTCATGACTTCATCTAACCCTAATTACCTCCCAAAGCCTCCATCTTTAAATACTGACTTCTTGGGGAGTAGGGCTTCAACATGGGAATTTGGGATGGATACAATTCAGCCCACAGCAGTGTGTGTGCATAGGTGTGCGTATAATTCCTAGACCCAAGTCTGCTTTGGAGCAGCAATGTCTCAATAGCAATGAGCGTAACTTGTACACCCAGACTTTGGTTTCCAAATACCATTCTCCAGTAAAAGGAGAAATAGTCAATTCTAGGATTGGAGCAGAAAAATTCAAGATGAGCCTGGAACATCTTATTGTGACCAAAAGTAAGGGAGTTAAAGGACCAATGGGGACATGTCAAAAGGGCAAAGAGGATAGTGTGAAGCGACTTCCACTGGACACACCTGGGGCAAATTAAGAACCAAAATAATGAAAATAAACAATTATATTTCACTGAGTAAAAAAAAAAAAAAGGATTCTATAAGCCAATACTGAAGTTAACAGAAATGAATAAATAAATGAGGAGAGAGGAAAAAAACCTTTCCTGATAGCCAATGCTAAGCAGTAAATATATAAGAAATGGTGAAATAAGAAAAATCACTATTTAGAAAACATCATAGTAATAATTCAAGCAAGAAATATGAATATATCCTAAACTACTGGAATAAAGTTGGATAAGTAATGGAATATTTACAGCATTTCAAAAGACCTACCCACAAAATAAGTATTAATTATAAAGGGGGAAAGTGTGATTTTACAGTGGAGAAACCTGGTAGATAGCACTTTAGTTAAGTGACCAGAGTAACATCACCAATGATAGAACAAATCAACCCCTGATGGAATTACAGTAGGACGAGCACAGCATCGATGACGTGTGTGATATTTCTGTCCTCAACATTCAAGGACACACAGAATATTGGTGCCACCACTGTGTAAAATAGTATGGAGTTTCTTCAAAAAATTAAAAATAGAAATAGGGGCACCTGGGTGGCTCAGTTGTTAAGCATCAGACTTCGGCTCAGGTCATGATCTTTTCTTTTTTGTTTTTTTAATTTTTTTTTAATTTTTGAAAGACAGAGACAGAGCACAAGTAGGGGAGGGGCAGAGAGAGGGAAACACAGAATCCGAAGAAGGCTGCAGGCTCTAAGCTGTCAGCACAGAGCCCAATGCGGGGCTTGAACCCACAAACTGTGAGATCATGACTGTTATGCCCAGAATTCGTGATCCCCAAAGACCACTAGGGAGCCGAG
>NW_024412402.1:20571987-20604020 GCF_014898765.1 Herpailurus yagouaroundi | reverse complement strand
CTCGGCTCCCTAGTGGTCTTTGGGGATCACGAATTCTGGGCATAACAGTTTACAGTAGCGAACATAAGTGAATGAATAAAGATGTGGTTTATCTATACAATGTACTGTTGTTATTCAGCCATAAAAGAGAATGAGCTCTTGCCATTTGCAACACGGATGGACCTACAATGTATTATACTAAGTGAAACAAGTCAGACAAAGAAAGACAAACACCATACCGGTTTACTTATATGTGGAATCTAAAAAAACAAAACAAGCAAAGAAACCAAAAGAGCAGAAACAGACCCATAACTACAGAGAACAAACTGGAAGTTGCCAAAGGGGAGGGGAGTGGGACACATCTAAAAGCTGTCTGGGATCTTCCCCGAGGTCAGTAGGTACTGTCACCACATTCTCCCTGTGTCCGGCTCCAGGATGCTGGTGCCTCCCTGGAAAGAGCTTGCGCACACATCTGGTCCCTGGGCTGGGCTTGGGGGCTCCTGCCCAGGGTTGCACTCCTTGATCACCTGGCTCCCGCAGGGCCGTGGTCAGTGGCAGTTTGTGTTTGCAAGTTCCACAGGACTTTAGCAAACAAAGAGTTCTTAACTGGCTCTCCTCCCCTCCAGGGATTAGCACGGAAAGAGCAGACAGAAATGCCCATCTCTTAGCCTTTCCTTGAAAAAGGCCTATTTGCATACTTTAAAAGCTGTTGCCTAAATGTCTGGCTTCAATCAGCTAGCATCCAGGTGCTGACTGAGACCCCCTCCCCACTGTGGGAGGCTGATAGTTGTTGACACACCTTCAACTATTAGAAGCCCCAGCTGAGGAGCGCCTGGGTGGCTCAGTCGGTTGAGCGTCCGACTTCAGCTCAGGTCATGATCTCCAGCTTGTGGGTTCGAACCCTGCGTCGGGCTCTGTGCTGACAACTCAGAGCCTGGAGCCTGTTTCAGATTCTGTGTCTCCCTCTCTCTCTGCCCCAACCCACTCACATTCTGTCTCTGTCTCTCTCAAAAATAAATAAACATTAAGAAGCCTCAGCTGAGAACAAAGAGAGCAGTCTGGACAATCACAAGGGTTTGAGAGAAAACAAAGAGCCCTCCCTCCACCTGCCCCAGGCCAACCTGAATAATGTTTATCTCCTATTCCGACCATTACATCAGACTGAGCGTTAGTATTATCTGATGTACAAAAGCCAACACAGTGTCTATCAGCAGACGTTTCATCAGAAGTTTTGGAGGACCCGTGGCTCCTGGGTAGCTCAGTCGGTTTAAGCGTCCAACTTCAGCTCCGGTCATGATCTTGTGGTTCATGGGTTCAAGCCCCGGGTTGGACTCTGTTGACAGCTCAGAACCTGGAACCTACTTTAGATTCTGTCTGCCTCTCTCTCTGCCCCTCCCCTGCTCATGCTTTGTCTCTCTCTGTCTCTTGAAAATAAACGTTAAAAAAAAAATTCTTTTTTAAAAGAAGAAATTTTGGAGGCTTGAAGGGAGTGTCATGATATATTCAAAGTGCTGAAAGAGAAAAACGTCTATGCAGAATTCTACATGGCAAGATTGCCCTTCAGGACTGAAAGAGAAATGAAGAGTTTTCTAGACAAGCAAAAAAACAAAGATGTTCAGTATTGGTAATATAAGAGATGTTAAAGAGACTCCTCCTAGCTGAAACAAAAGGACACTAATTAGTAAGAGGAAAACATCTGAAAGTATAAATTTCACTGATAAAGGTAAAGACACAGTTAAGTTCGGTATACCCTAAGTGTACTCATCTTGGGTACATCATTTGTAAATCTAGTATGAAGGTTAAAAGACAGAAGTATTAAAAATAACTATGTCACCAATAATTTGTTAATGAATGCAAGGTAAAAAGATGTAAATGGTGGCATCAAAACCGTAAAATCTGAGAGGAGAGAGTAAAAATGGAGAGTTATAGTATGCATTCAATGTTAAGTTGTTGGGACGCCCGGGGTGGCTAAGTCGGTTAAGTGACTCTTGATTTCGGCTCAGGTCATGATCTCACAGTTGTGAGATCAAGCCCCACATCAACCTCTGCACTCACTGGATGTATAGGCTGCTTAAGATTCTCTCTCCCCCTGTCCCTTTGCCTTTACCCCACTCATGCACATGCACATTCTTTCTCTCTCTCTCAAAGGAAAAAAAAAAAGCAAAACTAAAAAAATAAGTTGTTATAAACTGTTATAAATATAATATATAAATATATAAATATATAAATATAAGATGTTTTATGTAAGCCTCACAATAGCCACAGACCAAAAACCCTTGGTAGATACACAAAGGGTAGAAAGGAATCTAAACATGCCTCTGTGGAAAATCATCAATTCACAAAGCAACAGAGCAACAGTAGAAAAAAGGAATAAAAGAATTCCAAAACAGCCAGAAAACATGTAACAAAATGGCAACAGTTAAGTCCATACCTATCAAATAATTACCTTAAATGTAAAGGGACTAAGTTCTCTAATAAAAACACATAGAGTGCCTGAATGGATAAAAAAAACGAAATCATCTGTATACTGCCAGAGACTCGTTTCAGCTTTGAGGACACATACAGATTGAAAGTGAAGGGATGGAAAAAGACATTTCATGCACATAGAAGCCACAAGAAAGCAGAGGTAGCTATGTTTATATCACACAAAATAGAATTTAAAACTTACACTGTAGGCGCTCTGGCTGGCTCAGTTGGTAGAGCATGTAACTCTTGATCTCGGGGTTGTAAGTTTGAGCTCCACATTGGGTGTAGAGATTACTTAAAAATAAAATCTTAAAAAAAATAAGTAAATAAATAAAATAAAATAAAATAAATAAAATCTTAAAAAACAAAAAATAATAAAACACTGTAATAAGATACAAAGGTCATTGCAAAATGGTAAAGGGGTCGATCCAACAAGAGGATATGATATTTATAAATGCTTTTGCACCCAGCATAAGAGCACATAATTAAATAAACCAAATATTAGCAGGCCTGAAAGGAGAAATTCACAGCACCACAATAATGGTAGGGGACTTCAATATCCCATTTTCAACAATAGATAGATAATCCAGACATAAAATTAACAAGGATGCAGTGGACTTAAATGACATGTTAGACTAGATGGGCTTAGATACTTCCAGAGCATTCCATCCAAAAGCAGCAGAATCACATTCTTCTTAGGTGCCCATGGAACATTTTCAACAACAGATTATATGTTAGGTCACAAAATAAGTCTTAATAAATTTAAGAATATTGATATTATATTAAACATCTATTCCAGCACAGTGATATAAAACTAGAATGCAATTACAGTAAGAAAACTAGAAGAAGAAAAAAACCACTGATATGTGGTGAAGAAACAACATGCTACTAAATAACCAATGAGTCGAAGAAGAAATCAAGAGAGAAATTAAAAAAAAACCTTGAGACAAATGAAAATGGAAATACAACATACCAACATAACAAATGTATTAGATGCAGAAAAAGTTCTAAGAGGGAAGTTCATAGCAATAAATATCCCATTAATTAAAAAGAAAGAATCAGTCAGCCATTCAGTCAGTGGCATCTTAATTTCAGCTCAGGTCACGATCCCAGGGTCGTGTGATCAAGTCCCATGTCAGGCTCCATGCTCAGTGTGGAGCTTGAGATCCTCTTTCTCTCTCCCTCTGTTCCTTTCCCCCACTCATACACACTCTCTCTCCCTCTCTAAAAGATAAAAAAATTTTAAAAAAGAAACAAAGAGCTCAATAAACAACCTAACTTTACACTTCAAAGAATTAAAAAAAAAAAAAACAAACTAAGCCCAAAGTTAGTAAAAGGAAAGAAATAACAAAGATCAGAGAGGAAATAAATTAAATGAAAATTTACAAGATAATAGAAAAGATCAATGAAAGTAAGAGCTGGTTTTTATTTTTTTTTATTAATAATTTATTTTTAAGTAAGCTCTACATCCAACATGGGGCTTGAACTCACAATCCTGAGATCAAGTCGCATGCTCTACCAACTGAGCCAACCAGGAACCCCTAAAACCTGGTTTCCAAAAGATAAAATAAACAAGCCTTTAGCTAGACTTACCAAGAAAAAAAGAAAAAGAACTCAAAAAACAATATTAGAAATGAAAGAGGAGACATAACTATGGGTACAACACAAATACAAAGGATTATAAGAGACTATGCCAACATATTAGACACTTTAGAAAAAAATGGATAAACTCCAAGAAACACACAAGCTACCAAGACTGAACTAGGAAGAAATAGAAAATCTGAACAGACCAGTTACTAGTAAGGAGATTGAATAAGTAATCAAAAACCTCCCAACGAACACAAGTCCAGTGCCAAATGGCTTCACTGATGAATTCTAGCAAATGCTTAAAGAAGAATTAATACCAATCTTTCTTAAACTCTTCCAAAAAAACAGAACAAGAGAGAATATTACCCAATTCATTTTACAAAACCAGATTTACCATAACACCAAAACCAGACAAGGACACTACAAGAAAAGTACAGGCCAATATCCCTGATGAACATAGATGCAAAAATCCTTAACAAAATATTAGCAAACCAGTTACAACAGCACATTAAAATGATTGTACAACACAATCAAGTGGAATGAATTGCAGGGATGCAAGGATGGTTCAACAGCTTCAAATCAATTGACACCGTATTAACAAATTGAAGGATACAAATGATTGTATGATCGTCTCAATAGATGTAGAAAAAACATTTGACAAAATTCAAAATACATTCATGATAAAAACTCTCAAAAAACTAGGTATAAGGCAAACATAACCTCAACATGATAAAGGGCAAATATAATAAGCCCACAGGTAACATCTTAATGGTAAAAAGCTGAAAGCTTTTCCTTCAAGGTCAGGAATAAGACAAGGATACCTATTCTTGCCTCTTTGTTTAACATAGTACTAGAAGTCCTAGCCAGACCAATTAACAAAAAAAAAAAAAGAAAAAGAAAAAAAAATGTAAGGCATCCAAATCAGAAAGGAAAAAGTAAAATTGTCCCTGTTTGCAGATGACATGATCTTATATATAGAAAACTATAAAAACCCCACCAAAAAATCCTTAGGACTATTAAATGAGTTCAGTAATGTTACAGAATATAAAGGCAATACAGAAAAATCAGTTGCATTTCTAAACACTTGTTGGTTTGCAAACTGGTCCCCCTACATGGAGGGCAAGGAGAAACCCAAGAAAGACCACTCCAGGTTGGTAGGTAGTAGGTTTAATAAGCAAGGGAACTTAAATATGAGACTTATCTTAGCCACGAGATGAGTAGATCCCCACCCCCACCCACCAGAATCTTAAAAGTTTATATAGAATCTTTAACTGGGTTCATTCATGTATACTGTCCACATGACCTCAACAACACAATACTATCTCAAGGCTGTATCTCTGAGGCAACTTCTAGTGTGGGGAAGGCCAGCAGAACACACATTCCAAGGATAGGGAAGGGAGTGAGGATCCTCTGTTTGCATGGATCCAACTCATGGGTCAGCGGGATGGTCACGTCCCTTCAAAGACCTCCTCTAACAACACTAGCAAGGAATTTTCAGAAAGAGAAATTAAGGCAATGATTTCTGGATTTGGCACCAAAAGCAAAAATAAATAAATGGGACTGTATTGAACTGAAAACTCTCTGCGCAGCAAAGGAAACCATCCGCAAATGACAAGGCAATTCACAGGGTATTAGAAAATATTTGTCAATCATATATCTGATAAAGAGTTAATATCCAAAATATATAAAAATACAATGCAGTAACAAACAATCTGATTTTAAAATGAGCAGAGGAGGAATGCCTGGAGGCTCAGTCAGTTAACCATCCAACTCTTGATCTCAGCTCAGGTCTTGATCTCAGGGTTGTGACCGAGCCTACTTTATTTATTTATTTATTTATTTATGTAAAAAAATTTTTTTTAAATGTTTATTTATTTTTGAGAAAGAGAGAGACAGAGCTTGAGTGGAGGAGAGGCAGAGAGAGAGAGAGGGAGAGAGAGAGAGTGAGCATGGGTGGAGGAGGGGCAAAGCAAGAGGAGATAGAATCCAAAGCAGGCTCCAAGCTCTGAGCTGTCAGCACAGAGCTGGATGCCGGGCTTGAACTCACAAACTGCAAGATCACGACCTGAGCCAAAGTTGGCCGTTTGACTGACTGAGCCACCTAGACACCCAAAAACCTGCCATTTGTGCCAACATGGATGGACCTTGAGAGCATTCTGGTAAGTGAAATAAGCCAGACAGAAAAAGGCAAATACTGCATGGTACCACTTACATATGGAATCTGAAAAGAAAAACTAAAAAAAAAAAAAAAAAAAAAAAAAAAAAAAAAATTCAAACTCATAGAAACAGAGAGAAGGAAAGTGGTTGCCAGGGACTGGGGAGGGAAAGTGGTAGAGAATAGGGAGACTGGTAAAGGATACAGACTTTTAGCTAGAAGATGAGAATGTTGTGAGAATCCAACGTAAAACATGGTAACTACAATTGATAAGACTGTATTGTAAAATCAACATTTGCTAGTGGAACTTAAATGTTCTTACACACACAACAGCAACAACAAAAAACAATAAATATTTGAAGGGCACCTGGATGGCTCAGTCGGTTAAGCGTCGACTTCGGCTCAGGGCATGATCTCCCGGTTCATGAGTTCAAGCCCCACGTTGGGCTCGTTGCTGTCAGCACAGAACCCACAGTGGATTCTCTGTCCCCCTCTCTCTGCCCCTCCCCTGCTTGTCCTCTCTCAAAAATAAATAAACCTTTTTTAAAAAAAGAATAAATATTTGAATTCATGGATGTGTTAATTAACTAAGATGAAGGGATCTTTTCACAATGTATGTGTACATCAAATTACCACAATATACACTTTAAATAGCTTTGAGCTGTTTACATCAGTTATACCTCAATAAAGCTCAAATAAAAATTAAAAAAAAAAAACAAAACACAGGGGTGCCTGGGTTACTCTGGTTAAGCATTGACTTTGGCTGAGGTCATGATCTCACGGTTTGTGAGTTCGAGCCCCCCATTGGGCTCTCTGCTGTCAGTGCAGAGCCTGCTTTGGATCCACCCCCCCTCTCTACCCCTCCCCTGCTGGTTCTCTTGCTCTCTCAAAATAAATAAATAACCCTAAATTAAAAAAAAAAAATAGGGAACGGTTTGGACTAGACATTTCACCAAGAAAGATACACAAATGACAACCATGTGAAAAGATGCTCAGCATCATTAGTCATCAGGGAAATGGAAATTAAAATCACAGTGAGGGGCACTTGCTGGGTCAGTTGGTTAAGCATCTGACTCTTGTTTTTGGCTTGGGTCATGATCTCACAGACATGGGATCGAGCCCCTCATCGGGCTCTGTACTGGGCATGGAACCTGCTTGGGATTCTCTCTCCCTCTCTCTCTACCCGTCCCCAGCTTGCAGTCGCTCTCTCTAAAAAAAAAAAAAAAAAAAAAAAAAAAAAAAAAAAAAAAAAAAAAAATTGGGGGCGGGGCACCTGGGTGGCTCAGTCGGTTAAGTGTCCAACTTCAGCTCCAGTCATGATCTCGTGGCCACTGGGTTTGAGCCCCATGTCTGGCTCTGAGATGTCAGCACAGCTGACAGAGTCTGCTTCAGATTCTGTGTCTCCCTCACTCTCTGCCCCTCCCCTGATCACGCTCTGTCATTCTTTCTTTCAAAAACAAATAAACATTAATTTTTTTTTTTTTGAATCAGTGAGGTATCACATCACACCTACCAGGAGGGCAGCCCTGCTCTACGAGGTCTCCCCGTCCAAAGTGATTCTGAGAGCTCTAACAAGGTCTCACAGGTGCTCACCAATAAACCGGTCACCTTAATTCTCCCCATAGAACTGGGCAAGCGAGAAATCCAAGTGATGGGCATCCTTTCAATCATTTCTCCCTTCAGGAGGGTGAGTGAGACTTTCTTGTGGGGTCAGGAACATTGTGGCTGTTGTCTCAGGATGACTTCTTTTCCAGAACTCCTAATTCCTTTGCATGTTATCCCTGGAATAATGAATCTCCGGGGCGCCTGGATGGCTCAGTCGGTTGAGCGTCTGACTTCGGCTCAGGTCGTGATCTCGCAGTTGGTGGGTTCGAGCCCTGCGTCCGGCTCTGTGCAGACAGCTCAGAGCCTGGAGCCTCCTTCAAATTCTGTGTCTTCTCCTCTGTCTGCCCCTCCCATACTCATGCTCTGTCTTGCTCTGTCTTTCAATAATAAATAAACATTAAAAAAATAATAATAATAAATAAAAACAATGAATCTCCGCTGGGCCTTACAACCTGTTCACCAGCTACCCTCAGCATTTATGAACCCCACCATAGCTCTGTTTCCCTCCCCGGCATTTTGTAAACTCACATACAAATTACTTTCTGCCTTTCTTGATTGTGTTCAGTCAAACACACTTCAATCCTATTTCGACAAAAACTAAAATCTCCCTACTCATATTACTTTTGTTTGTGTCACTAATTTTATTCCTGTCTTTTCTAGGACTGCATTTTGGTCCTATGGTCATATAGTCATAAGGGGTTATAGGCAATTTTGCCTTCTTGGACTTCTTCCTCCAGAAAAATGCTAAAAATTTTATTTTATAGGTAGTGAAATCGTATTTAAAATTTGCATTGGCATAATGATAAATATATTAATATTACTGAGTAACACATTTTCTTCCATCTAAAAGTATTTTTTCTTCTGGCATTACAATAAATTAAAACATTTTCGTGGGTCCCTAAAAATTTCGTGGGTCCCATAAAAAATGTGGACTCTAAACCTGGGCCTTCTGTACCCAGTGGATTGAGTTGGCCCTAGTCTTTCCATTTTCGTATCCCTAGTTCTCTAGTATGAGCACAACCAATATTCAATAAATTTTTGTTGAATGTGGTTAATATTCTAGATGAGCCTACTCCAAAAAGTTGTTTGAGAATCAAATGAGAGAGTAGTTTCTGAAGCAATTTCTAAAGTGTGAATCCTACGCAAATGAAAGAGATTTGGACGAGGAAGAGAGATTTTAATTTGGTGACTGGAATTCAAGAAGTCATCCAGAAAGGGGGGAAATACCAGGCTACTAGCACCATTAGAAGGCAAAGCAGGAGAAAAATCAAAGACAGTCTGTGCCTCCTGCGATAGTTTGCAAAGACCTGGGCCTGAGTAGTTCTCGCCCCTGAATTTGGACAGCCGTCAAGAACGCCAGCAGGACATGGGAACAAACATATGTCAAGACACAGGCAACATCAGACTGTGAAAGCCAAGCCACAGGCCTCACTCCACCAGATGGCAGTATGTCAACAGGGAGCCGGCAGGAGCGCTTCTAAGAGGCCCCAATTGAATGAACTTGTGTTGATGCCAAAGCAGGGGCACTGTTTGTTTGGATTATTGCTGATAATTTTTTTTCTCATCTAATGAGGATTTTTGTCACCCACAGCAAAGAACACAAAATGAGGACATTACTATTGTCATCGCCCACAGTAAGACTACAGTCAAGAGAGTTAAGACATGCAAATAAACCAGCCATATTTATTGTCACTGGATACAAAAATTGTCATCATCATTATTATCAATTACAAAATACCATTGGTCTCGACTCTTCTTTGAGCTCACACTGGTGAAAGACTTTTGAGTCTTGTGAAAGGAAATTAATTCACTGGGTGAGGCTGTGCCTTGTGTAGGCGCAGCCTGGGATAACATCCATTCAAGAGTAAGGAGAGGGCTGGGGAAGTGCCGTGGTGACAGAGGCCTCTGTCCGCGCCAAGCGCAAGCCCCGGCCTCCCATCAGCAGCTGAGAACTTGCAGGCTGACATCACAGCCTCCTCTTACTAGCCTGTGGAGGCAGTTACAAGAGCATGGGTCTTGCAGTCAGGACATCTGTAGTCATTTTCTGGAGTTGCTGTTAACCTACCACAGGCCAGGTGACTTTAACAACAGAATTTAGTTTTCTCACAATCCTGGAGACTGAAAGTCCAAGATCCGGATGTCACCAGGTTGATTTCTTCTGAGATCTCTCTGCTTGGATTTATAGATGGCTATCCTCTCCTTGCATCTTCACATGGTCTTCCCTCTGCAGATATCGGTATCCAGTGCCCCCTTCTTATAAGGACATCAGTCGGATTGGATTAGGGCCCACTCTAGAGACCTCATTTTAATCTAATTACCTCTTTAACGACTCTCTTTCCAAATATGGTCACATTCTGAGGTACCGGGGGTTAAGGCTTCAATATGTGAATTTGGGGGGGCATAAAACTCAGCCTGTAACATACCCAAATTCTTATACTGGTTTTCCCACTAACTCAGTGATGTGGTAACACTAAGCAAGCCGCTCTCTGGACCTCAGGCTTATCGGCTATAAAATGCGGTTGTTGGATTGTGTCATCTCTGTGGTCTAAACGTCTATGATTACTATGACCAATACAAGTTTGAATTTTGCAAGACTAGGAACAGGATGAGTTCCGAACCAGCCACAAAAGGCAATCATGTCTACACAGGGAAATGAACATGTGTATGCACACAGGTGTTTCTGTATACTCTTGTAAATATAAAAATAGCTTTCATTAACTTATAGAGGCCACCTTCCACATCTGCACATGTACTCGGTGTTTTCAAGACATCTTGGAACAAAACACAGTAAGAAGATATTTCTTCCAGGGCTCCTGGGTGGTTCAGTTGGTTAAGCATCCGACTCTTGATTTCAGCAGACACGTCATGATCTCACAGTTGGTGAGATCAAGACCCAAGATCTGAGCTGACAGCACGAGCCTGCTTAGGATTCTCTCTCTCCCTCTCTCCCCACCCCCTACACGATCTCTCTCTCTCTCTCTCTCTCTCTCTCTCTCAAAATAAATAAATAAACATTAAAAATAAATCAATAATGGGACACCTGGGTGGCTCAGTTGGTTGAGCGTTCAGCTTCGGCTCATGTCACGATCTAGGAGTTTGTGGGTTCGAATCTGGCATCGGGCTCTGTGCTGACAGCCCTCCGTCTCTGCTCCTCCCCCACTCACACTCTGTCTCTCCCAAGAATAAACATTTAAAACATTAAATAAATAAATACAAATAAAGACCTTTTTAAAAAAAGAATATATTTTCTCCAAGTTGGTAATTTACCCTTTATTGCATCTTTGAAAGAAAAAAATCTACTTTAAAAAAAAAAATCTTTTTTTACGTTTATTTGTTTTTGAGAAACAGAGTGAGACAAAGCATGAGCAGGGGAGGGGCAGAGAGAGAAGGAGGCACAGAATCCAAAGCAGGCTTCAGGCTCTGAGCAAGCGGTCAGCACGGAGCCTGATGCGGGGCTTGAGCCCACAAACTGTGAGATCATGACCTGACCTGAAGTCAGACGCTCAACCGACTGAGCCATCCAGGCTCCCCAGAAAAAAAATCTACTTAAGGACCCTACAAGTAATAAGTCTACTGTTAGTTTGCCATTCATCCCATCCTCTTTCAAGACTCCTTGTCCATGTGAGTGATATTCTCTCTGTGTAGATTCTACTCCCTTGCCCTTACCCTACTCTAGTTCTTCTGGACAAACAACCATATCAGAGCTCAACTCAAACGTCCCCTCCTTTCCCTGACCTCTCCAGGGAGAGTCATCTGGTCTTTCCTCTGTGCCTATAGAGCACATGGTGTACATCCTGTAATCATAGTAATAGTTGCCAACATGTACATAGCTTACATAGCACTGACTTTCTGCCAAGCAGAGGTCTACATGCTTTATGTATAACAGCTCATTCAATCCTCACATCTACCCTATGAGGGGGAGAGATACTATTATTAGTCCCATTTAGCAGATTAAGAAACCGAGGCACAAAGAGGTCAATTAACATGTCCGAGTTTACTCTCAAAGTGACAGAACAAGGATGCAAAGCCACGCAGTCCAACTACAGAGCTTGAGCCAACCATTACACCGTAACTTCTACCCTACGTTGTTTTGTAATTAGTTTTATTTTCATTTCTGTGTCTCACTAGATAATAAACTTCTTGATGACCAGGACCTTTTCTTTCTTTCTTTCTTTTTTAAGTTTATTTATTTATTTTGAGAGAGAGTGAGTGCATGAGAGGGGGCAGGGGAGAGAGAGAGGGAGAGAGGATCCCAAAAAGGCTCCATGCCATCAGCATCAAGCCCAAGGCAGGGCTCCATCTCATGATCCCAAGATCATGACCTGAGCCAAAATCTAGAGTCAGATGCTTAGCTGACCATGCCCCATGGGCACCTCAACAAGGCGCCTCAACAAGGACCATTTCTTATCCATCTTATTTCTTCAGCCTAACACAGGACTTGGCCCATGACCAACATATTTGTCATTCAACCACTAACCATGTATCGAGCATATACTCCCTGGCGTCCTCCCTTCTAGCAATGTTTCCCCCTTTCCATTCCTCTCTTCACCATTATATCCACTGTTGCATTCCTTCTCCAACCTGTAGTCCTCAAGCCCAAACAAACTACTAAGTGCACCTGTCGGTCGTTGGGGTTCTCTGTGGGATTCTGAATGACATAAGAGATTGGTCCAGATGACTTCTAATAATTACAGCAACTAACGTGTACATCAGCTTCAAGTTTAGAGGTGTCCTTCCTCCTGTGTTCTCTTTGTTCTTCAATCCACTCAGTTTCAGGAAATAGAGGAAGGGAGCAGGTAGATAAATGGGACACTTATCCAAGGAACCATTCCACTGGAAGAACCCCACACAAATGGAAGGACTTGTCCTATAGTCCTGAAAGCTCACATTGGAGACATTCAGTTTTGTTAAGAATTAAATGCTCTAATCTTTCTACACAGAGACCTGATAATACATAGTCTGTTTCTCCTACTATTAGTAAGTAGTTACCATAAACTAATGGCCACCCACTATATTAAGGACTTCACATGCAATATCTTCTCTAACTTTCATAAAAACTAATAATGTAGGCTCCCTTTTTGCCTTCATTTTGCCAATGAGAAACCATAAGCTCAGAGAGTTTAAATTATTGGCCTAGGATTCCATAGCCGATAAAGGTCAAAACCAGGATTTGAACCTCAGTCCAGAGGCAGAATCCTTAGCACTCCTCACCACAGCTTCCTCTATTGTTTTCACCTGGCTCTCAGCTTTTCTGCCTGTATCTCACCTAAAACAGAAAGAAACAGAAAAAGAGGAATGGGGAGAACAGAGTCAAAGAAAGAATAGCTGGTTATGATGGAAGAGAAAGAATGGGAGATAGGGGAAAGACATGGTAGAAGGGAGAGGAGACAGAAGGTGAGTTCTGGAATATTGTTGCATCTCATGTTTGTAGTGAATTTCAATGTCAAATATAAAGCCATTGGGCAAGTCTTTTCCCACTTGTTTTAAATAACAAAATTCTGGGGTGCCTGACTGGCTCAGTTGGAACAGTGTGTGACTTGATCTCAGGGTCATGAATTTGAGCCACATGTTGGGTGTAGAGCTTACTTAAATAAATAAAACTTAAAAAAAAAATTCTGTGGGGGCGCCTGGGTGGCGCAGTCGGTTAAGCGTCCGACTTCAGCCAGGTCACGATCTCGCGGTCCGGGAGTTCGAGCCCCGCGTCGGGCTCTTGGCTGATGGCTCAGAGCCTGGAGACTGTTTCCGATTCTGTGTCTCCCTCTCCCTCTGCCCCTCGCCCATTCATGCTCTGTCCCTCTCTGTCCCAAAAATAAATAAACGTTGAAAAAAAAATTAAAAAAAAATAATAATAATGCTGTGAATGTGCCCTGTAACACTGTGTCCCAGATGAGCCTAAGGCTGTCCATCCAGACATGTCCTGTGGGCAGATAAGAGACCCCAGACTCTTAGAATACCAGACGGAGATACCAACCAGCAAGGTTGATTTAGTTGTTCCTCATAGAGCTCCTGTATTCATTCACTTAGCAGAACCCCAACAGCAACTATACTCAGCCTCAGGACATCCAGGCCAATGCAATATATCCACTCAGGACGTGGCCTCAGTCACAAAGAACTGTAAATTATTACTCCGAGCTGCATGCTTCCATTCTGTCCCAGAGGCTAACTTTGTTTTACTGCAGAATGTGCCAAGGAGGTTACGTTAAAGGTAGGGCAATATTCCCAAATGCCCCTTCTCCAAAGAACACCTGTAGGTAGATGGGACCAGCACTACATTCATTATCAGTCATCCAGAGGTCAAATTAAAAACATAATGGTCTCAGGGCGCCTGGGTGGCTTGGTCAGGTAAGCGTCCAACTCTCAGTTTCGGCTCAGGTCGTGATCTCACAGTTTCGTGGGCTGGAGCCCCGCATCGGACTCTGTGCTGACAGGGCAGAGCCTGCTTGGGACTCTGTCTTTCTCTCCCTCTCTCTCTCTCTACCCCTCTTCCACTCACTCTGTCTCTGTCTCTCTCAAAAATAAATGAACATAAAAAAACCAAAAACCCATAATGGTCTCATTCACCCTCTTTCAGCTCTTTCCTATCCCTGCATGTATGCCACAGATGCACCTGGAGACTAGCCAGAGACATAAAGCATACCCAGTTGTAAACCAGGCTACTCAATACTCATCCTATATTTTTCTCTCGAGCATCCTCCACATCAATATTCCCCACCTGATTTAGATGATGGGTTAGAAATAGGCCTTGACAATGACAATGAGGCCTGGACAATGAGCCCAAGAATGAAATATGGCCTTTTGTAGCAACGTGGATGGAACTAGAGAGTGTTATGCTAAGTGAAATAAGTCACACAGAGAAAGACAGATACCATATGTTTTCACTCCTATGTGGATCCTGAGAAACTTAACAGAAGACCATGGGGGAGGGGAAGGAAAAAAAAAAGTTAGAGAGAGAGGGGGCCAAACCATAAGACACTCTTAAAAACTGAGAACAAACTGAGGGTTGATAGGGGGTGGGGTGTGGGGGTGGGGGGGTGGTGGACATAGAGGAGGGCACCTGTTGGGATGAGCACTGGGTGTTGTATGGAAACCCATTTGACAATAAATTTCATAAAAAAAAAAAAGAAATAGGCCTTAAGTCTGGGGTCGATGGAGTCTTCACTTTTCTCAGGAAAGAGGCAGAACGGCTATTCATTCAGTGTAGACATTTGTTATAATTAGGGAAGGGAACACTGAAGTTCTGGAGGAAAGGACCGAGTTCTGGCAAAAGAGAAAAATTACTCAAACATCAACACCGGAAGTCCCAAAAAAAGGCAATAGAACATTCTCGAAAGGACTAACAGTTGGCCAGCAACTAGCCGTGTGACCACAAGCAAATCAGAAACCTCTCTTGTTCTTTAACCCGCAACAAAAGAAGGGTTGAATTCCATGATCTCAAAGATACTCATCTACTTTGGAAGCCCAATTCTGCTAATCCATCCCAGGAAGGTTTTTTTGAAGAAAGAGAAATTTTCAAGGGAAAGGAGAGGAATGACTGTTAGGTAGGGAATTATAGCCTAACTACTTTGTCTTGATGAAAAGAGATCAAATTCACAGCAAATTATCCTCCCAAACGACTAAGAAAAGAAGTATAGATGTGAAACGATTATTTATATTTCAGCTTTTTACGAGTGAAAATTCTTGCCTATTTTAATTAAATTGAAGACTGAATTTGCTTAACCACTGAATTTGTTTAATAGGCTGTCATTAGAATAAAAGATCTATCATGTATCTCTATAATTTCTCATTTTTTATTCTGAATTTAATCATACATTTTGTATAAGTGCAAATGTAAAACATTTTGATGCAAAATTCATAGAATAGAAGCAGATGAAAATGAAATTTAAATGGAATCATTTCTCTTTGACAGCTAAATTCAATAACTTCAGTCTTGGATTTAGTGTAGAAGCCGCCATTGCAAAGAATTTGTGAGCTCCGGATTATGGGTCAATTGAAGAAGAATTGCGAGCCAAGGAAAGGTCATCTCCTGCACGCTCTCCCTTCTCTACCATACCCCATGCCTTTCCTCTCAATCACCTGGTGACCGAGGTGCCTCTCTCCAGGCCCCCCTGCTCTCCTTTTGTCCCGAGGCCCTTTCCTCATTTTGACACCTGCTGTAACTCCTACCTTGACTTTGCCTTCCCCCAAGCCTCCCCAGATAGTTCTCCATCCCGCTTTCATCAAAACTCTGCTGTGTTCTCCGTTTCCCGAGGGCTACATTCCTGAGAATCTGCAGTCTGTTGTGATGGCCTCCTGAAACTGTGAGTGTTCCATCTGCGTATCAAGAGAAAAAGAAAGCAGGTGGCAAAGGAAGAAATCGCCCGAGCTACTCTGTCTCAGCTAGACTGCCCTGAGAGCTTGGAGGGCAATTCCTCAAGCTCACCTTTAAAGGGTTATTAATAGACAGGAGTGGTTTCAGGGCAGAGTACTCTGATATATGCTCGTTAATATGAACAAATATTTAAAAAGAGTCACCAGGGCAATGAGCATTAAGAAAACTGTCATCTAGAGAAAATTCAGGGAATTAGAAATGTTTAACGTGGAAAAGAAGAGACTTAAGAAACCAAATATCACACAGGCAGAGGTATTTGCCACGAGGTTTTGACCCCACAGAGTGACACAGGAAGAATATTTGAGTTACGGAAAGGCAGATTTAAACTTCATGTGAGAAAAATCTCCTAAAAAGTTAGAAGTGTCTATTAGTGGAAAGGATTGGTCTGTGAAGTCAGAAGCTTGCGCTTTGCTGGAGATAATCAAGGCGAGGATAACTAGTCCCCCTGAAGAATTATTCTTGAAATTTTTCCAATGACCATCCATTAAACACTTTCCGCTGTTAAGCACTGGGCTAGGTTCTGGGGCTGTAAAGCTGACTAAGGTATGGTTTTAGCAGGACAGGAAAAAGATGTCAACAAGTAACAACACTGCAAGTAACTTTCATATCACAGGCCTCACCAGCCTATGGCAAAAGAATTTACAGAGGGAGCTACAGAATTATAATCACAGTGGGAGTGGGAAACCATTTTGGAATTTGGTTTAGGATTTGAAGCTACTGGATGAGGCCAATCAGGAGGCTTGGAGGCTGGAAAAAAGAGTCAGCTTTTAGTGGCTGAATAGATGCAGTTGCTAAACTTAAAAGAGCCAGTTATTTTACCGAGAAAATGGTTTTATTTGGGAAATGCAGAGGAATTGCAATCCGGGACATGCAAGCTATGGCAAAATCACAGGCAGGTCAGGGGAACAAAGGAGAGGAACACTATGTTATAGAGAAAAGGAGGAAGCTGGGAGGCACTGCTTTGAATGAAAATCTGTTGGAGGAAAATGAGAATCCGGGGTGGTGATGGTTCCCACTGGCTGAGCTGTGCAGCTTCCCATTGGCTGGGCCGATGGGAAAAAATCTTCCTTCTGCTTGAGGTAGCAAAGTAAGCATTTTCTTTTTGGAAAAATGCAAGGTATACCTCTTGTGCTGGGCTCTGCAGTTGCCAAGTTGAGTGTGAGGGTTCGCCCTTCTGACCTCCAGACTCCTTTTTTGTTAGTTTGTTTGTTTTTGTTTGAGAGAGAGAGAGCACACTCCAGAGCAAGTGCAAGAGGGGAAGGGGCAGAGAGAGAATCTTCAGCACCTTCCAGGCCCAGCATGCAGCCTGGTATGGGGCTCGACCCCACAATGGCAAGATCATTACCTGAGCCAAACTCAAGAGTCAGACGCTCAACTGACAGAGCCACCCAAACACCCCAAATTTACTGAATATTTTCTTTTTTCTTTTTTTAAGTAGGCTTACATGCCCAGCATGGAGCCCAATGTGGGCCTTGAACTTGTTACAATCCTGAGACCAAGACCTGAGCTAAGATCAAGAGCCAGATGCTTAACCCAGGCACCTGAGCCACCCAGGTGCCCTTATGACTCCCTGTACAATGAGGTTTCCTCCCACCAGTTTCACACAGTTTTGATCCGGCAACGGGGCACGCTACCTAAATCCCAGACCTAACGGACCTGGTTTGCATAGAAAACTGGGCAGAGACTGTTAGAATCTGAGGGGAGAAGTTTGGAAGTGGGAAAGGCACCTGGACGTGGTAAACTATGTGTAACAGGCTGTTTCCAAACCAATGACCGTCACTGATCTGTCTGTTCAATCCTCGGATTCCTCCTTTGTGCACTGAACAGCCAACTGGGAAGAAACTGACATGAAACTGATGCCAGGCTGGTCATGGTGGTTGCAGAAGGAGATGAAAGGAACAGACCCTGTCTGAAGGCCCAAGGTAATGAGGACCAGGCTCTGACCACAGCAGAACTGACCAGAGACCATATGGAAAACCCAAAAGAGTCCACCAAAAAACTGCTAGAATTGATTCATGAATTCAGCAAAGTTGTGGGTTATAAAATCAATGCACAGAAATTGGTTGCATTCCTATACACCAACAATGAAGCGACAGAAAGAGAAATCAAGGAATTGATCGCATTTACGGTTGCACCAAAAACCATAAAATACCTAGGAATAAATCTAACCAAAGAGGTGAAAAGTCCATACACTGAAAACTATAGAAAGCTTATGAAAAACTTGAAGAAGACACACAAAAATGGAAAAAGATTCCATGCTCCTGGATAGGGAGAACAAATGTTGTTAAAATGTCGATACTACCCAAAGCAATCTACATATTCAATGCAATCCCTATCAAAATAACACCAGCATTCTTCACAGAGCTAGAACAAATAATCCTAAAATTTATATGGAACCAGAAAAGACCCCAAATAGCCAAAGCAATCTTGAAAAAGAAAACCAAAGCAGGAGGCATCACAATCCCAGACTTCAAGCTATACTGCAAAGCTGTAATCATCAAGGCAGTGTGGTACTGGCACGAGAACAGACACTCAGATCAATGGAACAGAATAGAGAATCCAGAAATGGCCCCACAAATGTATGGCGAACTCATTTTTGACTAAGCAGGAAAGAATATCCAATGGAATTAAGACAGTCTCTTCAGCAAGTGGCGCTGGGAAAACTGGACAGCGATATGCAGAAGAATGAACCTGGACCACTTTCTTACACCAGACACAAAAAGAAACTCAAAATGGATGAAAGACCTCAATGTAAGACAGGAAGCCATCAAAATCCTCGAGGAGAAAGCAGGCAAAAACCTCTTTGATCTTGGCCGCAGCAACTTCTTACTCAACATGTCTCTGGAGGCAAGGGAAACAAAAGCAAAAGTGAACTACTGGGACCTCATCAAAATAAAAAACTTCTGCACAGCGAAGGAAACAATCAGCAAAACTAAAAGGCAATCGACAGAATGGGAGAAGATATTTGCAAACGACATATCAGATAAAGGGTTAGTATCCAAAATCTACAAAGAACTTATCAAACTCAACACCCAAAAAACAAATCATCCAGTGAAGAAATGGACAAAAGACACGAATAGACACTTCTCCAAAGAAGACATCCAGATGGCTGATGGACACATGAAAACATGCTCATCATCAGGGAAATACAAATCAAAACTACAATATGATACCACATTACAGTTAGTCAGAATGGCTAACATTAACAACTCAGTCAACAACAGATGTTGGCGAGGATGCAGAGAAAGAGGATCTCTTTTGCACTGCTGGTGGGAGTGCAAACTGGTGCAGCCACTCTGGAAAACAGTATGGAGGTTCCTCAAAAAACTAAAAATAGAACTACCCTATGACCCAGCAATTGCACTACTAGGCATTTATCCAAGGGATACAGGTGTGCTGTTTCGAAGGGACACAGGCACCCCCATGGTTATAGTAGCACTATCAACAATCGCCAAAGTATGGAAAGAGCCCAAATGTCCATCGATGGACGAATGGATAAAGAAGAGGTGGTATATATATACAATGGAGTATTACTCGGGAATCAGAAAGAATGAAATCTTGCCATTTGCAACTACGTGGATGGAACTGGAGGGTATTACGCTAAGTGAAATTAGTCAGTCAGAGAAAGACAAAAATCGTATGACTTCTCTCATATGAGGACTTTAAGAGACAAAACAGATGAACATAACGGAAGGGAAACAAAAATAACATAAAACAGGGAGGAGGACAAAACAGAAGAGACGCATAAATATGGAGAACAAACTGAGGGTTACCCGAGGGGTTGTGGGAGGGGGGATGGGCTAAATGGGTAAGGGGCACTAAGGAGTCTACTCCTGAAATCATTGTTGCACTATATGCTAACTAATTTGGATGTAAATTTATAAAAATAAAAAATAAAACAAGTTAAAAAAAGAAAAAAAGAACTGACCAGAGTCCTGGGGAGTCTGCTGTTTGAGGTCGTTCCTGGTGGCTCAGTCACATGAGTTAACAGCTGAAAAGTCAGGAGAGTCCTCTGCAGGCTTTTCTTTATGCATGAGAGAGAACTGAGGAGACTTAGGGAGAGGGACCAGCCTGTGCTACCCATTCTAAGCTCATGGAACTCAGTGGTTAACACAATCTCCTTACCCCTGCCCCCCTCCACGTGGCTCTCATTGGCATTTACTCACATTCCCAGCTCAAACAACAGCCAAAAAGGTCAACATCACCTCTGCTAGCCCAATTTCCTTTCCAGTCCCAGCATGTCTCCTGGGTCAAGATGCTGACCCAGTACAGATGGGATTCCTTCAGCAGAAGTGACCCTGAGGTTCCTTCGTGATCCTTAGGAAGAATTTTATTTTACTGTTTACAGTGCAAACAGGATGCCACATACTTCAAGCACAGCAGAATTAATAAACCTCACGGAAATGCCAAGAAGTCCTCGAGGGGGAAAAACAGCCTTGATTCCAGAGAAAAGGAAAAATTGTAATAATGATACTACCCCAAAGAAACCACTTAAAGGAGTCAGATGACTTTCTAACACAGAGAGACTAAAGTAAAACACCATGAGCTAGAATGAATGCCAAAAGGAGGTCCCTTGAAATAGTCAATATTGCAACATTAATATCCAGATGGCTCTCCACGGCAGGCAAACTCTATCTGAGAAGGAAGTGGGTAGGAGGGAGGGTGAGAGAGGCAACATTCACACCAGGCAAGGAAAGGGAAATGTGCATTTAATTTTAAACTGTCCTCCCAGACTCCCCACTACTTGAGCCCACCAGAGAAAGAGGAAAGAAAAATAGGAACATTGTGCGGTGTGTGTGTGTGTGTGTGTGTGTGTGTGTGTGTGTGTTCTTTCTGGTAGTTCCCCCGTGTAACCTCAGGGCACTGTTTCCCAAAGGGGATCCTACCCAATACTAGTTCTTGTTCTCTGAGATGTTAATATGCGTTAATGCTGAGGGACAAGGGGGAGGGATGTCTGTGATGAAATCATTTTTGCAAATACTGGATTTATCAAAATTGTAAATGTTTGCTTGCTGTAGGGTTTCCGGACTGCTCTAACCTGCTGATGTACCCTGTAGCTTTCCAAACAGGGAAATGTGTGGCATTTCTCAAGTTTAGATGAAGGGATACTTCTCATGGAGTACGTTCGGGACCTAGAAAATGCTGCCTTGGAGATACCTTTTACCCCTGTATCTAATTTGCAATTCAGTCTTGAGATCTGTCTCCAATTTCTTTTCCTTCCACTCAAACCCCCACTGCTCTAATCTGAGCAGCAGCAACCTCCTGGCTGGGCAGTCCAGGGTAAGATTCTCCGCCCTGAATTCTCTTCTGCACACTACCCACTGCCTTATCTGTACCAAACCCAGTCTGTCTCCTCTGTTTGCCTTTGAGATCACACCAAATCTGTGCCAATGTGCCTTACCGGTACTCTTACCCAAAGGAATGAACGTTTCTTGAGTGCTAGTTACATGTATAGAATTACTCTAAGCACTTATATCATTAGCTCACCCAATACCTCATGAAGTAGGCACAGTCTTTTGCAGTTTGTCAAATGGAAAAACCAAGATGTAGAGAAGTTCAGTGACTAGCCCAAGGTCACAAGGCAAGTAAGCAGCTGAGCCACACGATGGAGTTCTGCTGTCTGGCTGCAGAACTGAGGCTCGTGGCCACCACTCTGACAGTCTCCCACCTGCCTTACTTCTACTTTCTCACGGAGGTTCCCAGCCCAGAATACCCTCTCGTCCCTTCCTCATTCCTCTGTGAAACAGTGATGACACTGACAGATCTTGGGACTCTAGGAAGCCCTGTGAAGAAGTTCGGACTTTGCCCTGAGGGCAATGGAGAGCCATTAGAGGATTTAGGAAGGCATGTGCAGGATTAGATTTGTGCTGGTGATAGCTCTCTCTAAAGACACAGTGCAAAATAGATGGGGGTAAATTTGACAAAATCAGAGGACAGGGAATGAGGGTAATGCACAGAGCACCTAAGTCAATGAATTATTTTAACTCTCACCACTCTGTGAGGTCAGTAAACTTCTCTCATCACCCCTATCTTATAAACGAGGAAACTAACATACAGAGAGATCAGGGAAACTGCCCAATGTTACCTAGCTAGAATGTGATAGAACCAGGATTTGAGCTGAAACCACTTATTTTTCTTAAGATTTTATGTTTAAGTGATCTCTACACCCAACATGGGACTTGAACTCACAGCCCCAAGATCAAGAATCACATGCCCCACCGACTGAGCCAGCCAGGCGCCCCTGAAACTGGTTGTTACTAAAGTGACAATCTCCTGGGGCGCTTGGGTGGCTCAGTTGGTTAAGTGTCCACCTCTTGGTTTTGGCTCAGTTCATGCTCCCAAGGTCGTGGGACTGAGCCCTGAGTCAGGTCCTGCACTGAGTGTGGAGGCTGCTCAACATTGTCTCTCTCCCCTCTGCCCCTCTCCCTCATGCGCTCTCAAATTAAAAACAAAACAAAACAATAAAATATAAATTGCCACTCTTTTAATACTTCAAAAGTGAGCCTTACTGCCTCTCTTGAGCGTTTTTATACTATCTTCTTAATGTTTATTTTTGAGAGAGAGAGAAGGGGCGGGGGGGACAGGGGATCTGAAGCAGGCTCCAAGCTCAAAGTAGAGAGCCCAACGTGGGGCTTGAACCCATGAACCAAGAGATCACGACCTGAGCTGAAGTGGGACTCTTAACCAACCCTGTGTTATTCTCTAACCTTTTCGCTGCCCTCAAAATAGTCCATAATTGTTTTTAAACGGACTGGAAGGGGGCAGATCGGATGCACAAAGCATCAAGGAGGCCATTGCAGGTAAGCTACCTGGGGAGCCTTCATGGCATCCTGAACAAAGTCAGAGGCAAGGAAGAGGCAGTTGAGTGGACAGATTTGAGAACAGAGGAAGAAGAACAGAGAGTCAAACTCAGTGTTTAGGTTGGAAAATTGGCTGCGGTGCCTACCTCTCATTGCTCTGTGCGGGAATGTGTCCACCAGTCTCCTGGCCCGGCTGCCCGGCTCCCAGCTCTTCAACCTAAACTCTATTGTCAACATGCTGAAAGCCTTTTCTTTACCAAATGAAGAGTCAACTAGAGATATTTACAAAGCATCCTATTTTTCTTTTTCTTTTCAATGGAATCTTAACTTACTAGGAAGCATGTGTTGTGTACCAGGCACAGTGCAAGGAATTGGACATAGAGGATGGAGACATGGATAAAGGTACATCAAAATAAGTCTTTCAAAAAAAAAAAAAAAGCTGCTCCACTGATAGCCTGGAAGGCCACTGGGACGCATGGTTGCCTACTTAAAGATTTAAGGGAACTGGAATTCTCTCTGCCGCTAAATATCCCCTGTGGATGCACAATCCACCATTTGAGAGTCCGCAGACCTCCAAGTAGGAGAGCTTGGAGCTCATATAAGCAAACACTTAATTTTTCACAGGCGAAAAGCGAGCTCAGAGAGATTCTGTGGTTTGTTCAGCATCACACTGCTTCTTACCAGACCCAGAGTTTGAGTCCCTGAATTACCCTGATCTCTCTCTCTCTCTTTGTCTCTCTCATCTTCTTGGACAACAGAAATACCAGAGGGAAGGAGAGACAATACGTTAACATTCCCAGGACTTTGAGTGAATTCCTGAGAGGCTTTCTTCTGTTCCTCATACCGAAGGATGGCACAAGACGCTTAGCTTACGAGGCCACTGATACCCTCACCATAAGAATTCCTTTCTCTGCAGCAACTTCCTGGTATCTCTCCAGGTTGCAAAGGGACATTGTCCTCAGGGACACCACTGATGCCTTTGTTCAACTATTTGGGGAGCAGTCTGCAGACCTCTTTTAAATATCCAGGGGGCCAGCTATGCTTTTGTCCAAAGAGATGGCCCTAAGTCATTGAATCATCAATCTTTAGAGAGATGGATCTCTTATCTAGTCCAGCGCTCTGCCTTGAGATAAGATTTATTATCCCAATTTTACAGATAAGGGCCTGAGTCCCAGAGAGGTTAACCGACTTGCCCAAGGTCATAACGCTAGTAATTAGAACAGTCACTTAAGGCTATTACCTACTTAGAACCCTAGTGACATAGAATGTCAGTGCTGGAAGTGATCTTATAAATACAGTGACCATATTTTCAGTACCCAAAACTGGGACATTCAGCCTGAGAAACCCAAGTGCACTTACAGGGACAGTGAACGAACAGATTCTTTGAATTGGTGCTGCCCCAGAAAAAGGGATTTATGGCTGTGGTTCTTAGAGATCAAGTGGGAGCCCCCTCATTTCGTAGTTGGTCGAGGCAACTGAAGGCCAGAGAGGCCAAATGACTTTGCCGGAGGTCGTGGGCAGCAATGTTTTCTGTTTTCTCAACTCAGAAGGTTGAGTCAACAGGGTGTGGGTGGGGGAGGACAAAAAGGGGCCATTGTTCCTGACTTTTTTTCCTCAAGTGGACTGACCCAACCCCACAGTGCCTGCTTTAATCCTGAGTGGGTGTGGCAATCCCGTAAACACCAGAGAAATAACATTTGAAGTCAGACAGAGCTCAGGGTCTTGATCTTTTTCAGACCTGGGCAGCTAGGCAAAAGGAATCTGGAGAACTAAAAATACTTCTCCTTCAGGAGGGTCAAATTCTGTAGAAAGTAGACATTATTTTCTAGGGTTCCCTCCCACACCTTTTTTTTTCTCTCCCAGAAACCAGAGGTTAAAATGACAAGATACAAACGAATAACCTCTCTGGTTTTCTAAATGCTAGTGTAAATCAAGGAAACAAGTCTAAGTGACAAGTACTTAATAAGGATCTACATAAGCCCCGTAATGAGCTAGACCCTATAAATATTTATTATTAAATCTTCAATTTGCCCCTAACCCCTGCTTCGTGCACTGTTTGACCTCATTTTATATTTAGTAAGAGAAGAGAGACTAAAAGAATTAGCTCAAGGGCTCAGGGTGAGTTTGTTTCCAGCCAGTGCCTTTGGCCTAGAGGCCCTGATCTCTAGATCAACACTCTTTCCCATATTAAAAAGTGCATTTCATAGTGTCCTTTTAACACTGCAGCCATCCAAATTAGGACTCCAAGTAGCAGATGGAATCCTTCCAACTGTCAGCCTAACCTCTCCTCTATGCAAATGCGGAACTACTCTGCTGATAGAGAAATTGCTTCCCGGAAAACCAATTTCCTCCTTATTGTCCTGCAGGCTACTGAGAGACACCCTGCTGGGTGGGGTGGGCTCCCAGCCTGCTTATCCCCCCAAGAGAGTGACATTGCAGAGAACATGTTGCTGAGGCTGAGATTTTGAAGCTGTGCTTGAATGAGAGTTGTGTTTCCCAAGTCCCCCATTTAGAAATTGTTTTCCTGTCGCTTATTTTCCATTAGTCTGGTTGCTTTGCACCCTCCAAGGCCCTGCAGCTAGCGTTCATAAAGCCTCACTGCCCACGATACCCCCGCTATTGTCCAGGCTCCACAGTTATTTCATTCATTACTTCGTTCATTCATTTTCTCTAAGTTTGATTCCAAAGAACCATAAAACCTTCCATTCAAGCCCACCCTCCATTCCACTGGCAGAGAATCAAGATGGGAGGTGAATGGCGAGACTCTACAATATGCTCCCCAACACTGGGTCCAAATTAGGGCGCTTTTCTATGACCGTTCACCCCCACCTCCAATCCTGCCTTGGAGGAAAGCAAGTGACAGTGAACTTGAGAAGGGCTCATAAAAACCTGATCTCTCCGATAGCATCTTCTTTAATTATTTAAAGAAAAGGACAGCCTGTTTAAAAACCCTTCCTGTTCCAGTTCTTTTGTTAAAACTCTCAAGTCAGTGACGGGTTGTGGAGTGAGAGAAGGAGGGGTCCGGCCCCACAGAGGGGATACAGCAGGAAAGATGCTTTCTGGATGTGAAAAGAAGGATGACATGAAGGACCCCTTGTTTAGGATACGGGGGTACTGATGCATAGGGGCACTTGTACCCCAATGTTTATAGCAGCACTCTCAACAATAGCCAAATTATGCAAAGAGCCTAAATGTCCATCAACTGATGAATGGATAAAGAAATTGTGGTTTCTATACACAATGGAGTACTATGTGGCAATGAGAAAGAATGAAATATGGCCTTTTGTAGCAATGTGGATGGAACTGGAGAGTGTTATGCTAAGTGAAATAAGCCATACAGAGAAAGGCAGATACCATATGTTTTCACTCTTATGTGGATCCTGAGAAACTTAACAGGAACCCATGGGGGAGGGGAAGAAAAAAAAAAGAGAGAGAGAGGTTAGAGTGGGAGAGAGCCAAAGCATAAAAGACTTAAAAAATGAGAACTGAAGGCTGATGGGGGGGTGGGAGGGAGGGGAGGGTGGGTGATGGGTATTGAAGAGGGCATCTTTTGGGATGAGCACTGGGTGTTGTATGGAAACCAATTTGACAACAAATTTCATATATTAAAAAACAATAAAAGAAGGACCCCTTGTTTAGAAGAAAGTTACATCCACATTTTACTTGCCAGTCAAAAATTTCAAATGTCAGAAAAGATACCTTATAGCTTTTCTTTTTTTAAACTGGGAACTCTCAGTCTGGGAGAGAGTCTAACCTCATAGATTTAATTTTTTCAGGTAGGCTCCACACCCAAAGTGGGGCTCAAACTCACAACCTCAAGATCAAGAGTTGCATGCTGGGGTGCCTGTATGGCTCAGTCCGTAAAAGCGACCAACTCTTGATTTCGGCTCAGGTCATGATCTTGTGGTTCATGAGTTCAAGCCCCGCATTGGGCTCCGTGCTGGCGGTGTGGGGCCTGCTTGGGATTCTCTCTCCTCCTTCTCTGTTTGCTTCTCTCTTTGTCCCTCCCCAGCTCATGCTCTAAATAAACAAACAAACAAACAAACAAACAAACTTAAAGGAAAAAAAAAGAAGTTGCATGTTCTACCGACTGAGCCAGCCAGGCACTGCCCCTAACCTTGTAGATTTGTAAAGAGCAGATTTGAAAGGCCAAGAACTAGTCAGTCCAAGCTTCCACGGGAACTTGCTGGTGCCTATGAATGGAGTACACATAGTGAGCATGAGCTTCAGAGCTTAAGGACTGGTTCTGCCACTTTCTAGTGATACGACCTGGGTTGAGTTACTAGTTATCCCCTCTAACCTTTCATTTCTTCATTGGTAAAGCAGATATCAGAATAGCTACCCTGCAGAGGTGATTTGAGGTTGAATAGGAATGGGGGACGCGTGTAAGAGTTTGGGGGGGGACCTGATACATGGTAAACAGCAATAAATGCGATCTTAGCGATGACACAGGCACTCAAGGAATGAAGAAACCAAGCCAACAGAGTCACTAACTGGACTTTCTAACATTGTTTCCGGTGAATATGTTCCCTTGCTGGACTTCACACTCGGGAACATGCGTTTGAGTTTCTCACATCAATTTAATAGACGTGTACCTAATTGGGATTAGACACTGCATCCCTTGGAATGTCTGGGTCTTTGAATTAGAGGCCACAAAAGCAAATTTGGATGGAAGGTGGACACTGGGCCGGGGGGGTGGGTGGTGGAAGGTGTGGGCAGGGTTGTGGTGTCTGTTCTTGTGGGGGGTTTGGGAATCAGGTGCTGTCTCCTTTTTTTTTTTTTTTTATATTTTTTTTTCAACGTTTATTTATTTTTTGGGACGGGGAGAGACAGAGCATGAATGGGGGAGGGGCAGAGAGAGAGGGAGACACAGAATCGGAAACAGGCTCCAGGCTCTGAGCCATCAGCCCAGAGCCTGACGCGGGGCTCGAACTCACGGACCGGGAGATCTGGCTGAAGTCAGACGCTTAACCGACTGCGCCACCCAGGCGCCCCTGCTGTCTCCTTCTTGAAAGAGGCAGTAACTAGGTGGGGGGAAGAGAGAAGAGGCTGGTGGAGAGGGGCTCAGATGGAGGAATCAGCGACAGAAGAATGAACAGGGAGGAGAAGAAAACAGAAGCATGCTGCCTACTGTGACCCACTGCTACCACTGGGTGTTTCGTCTCTCATCCCTTTTCCAGACTCTAGCGTGTGCATTAGACCCATGTCAGCAGTATGCACAGAAGCACCTACCTGGGAAAGGCAACATCCGGGTATTGCGGGAAACAACAGGGTGGTTAATTTTATTTAATTACCCTCGGACAGAGCTTACCATGCACTAGGCCCCTTTCTGAGAACTTTATGAATACTAACTTGGCTGATGTTTAGGACGACTCCACAAGATGGGTATTTTATTATCCCTGTTTTACAGCTGGAGAAACTGAAGCCTGATCATAATAACTGCTTTTTATTAGTGTCTCTGATGTGGTGGGGTCTTGAAAGATCTTAAACACAGTCCTCAGAACACTATAAAACAGAGTCATTATTATTTGTCCTGCAGAAGAAGAGGCTGCAGTCGGTGGGGTCTGAACGACTATCTCGCGGTCACGCAGACACTGAGCGGTCAGGTTCCGCCACATGGCAACCATGTCCTGGGTCTCCAAGACACATGCTGTACCCGCAGGAAGCTTAGATGCGAAGAGGGATAACCACGTAAGACAGACACGGGTGTCATCGAAGTGTAGCGAGGATTTCATGGATTCTTTCCTTTCCTATCACCTCCACCTTATAGGATGGAAGCTCCCCTATTGCTGTGGGTGGGCTGGAAATAACCAGATTTACAGGAAAACTCGAAGTGAGACCCTCTGTCTCCACTCAAAAAGTACCCTGAGTCCTGGAGGTTCAATGACAGACTCTGATGTTCCATTCTATGGCTGCCACCCTTTGGCCCCTGCCTCTTCACTCCCACTCCCCAGACTTTCTCCGCCTTTACCCTTCCTTCATGTCCCTGAGTCCATGCGATTCAAACCTAATCATCTCTGGGAAGGGATCTCAGTGAGATGAGAGAGACAGAAGGAAAGGGATGGCTGGAAAGGGTGAGAAGGGAAGGGGACCCAGGGATCCTAAGGGTGGGGCTCAGAGGCCCCGTTCCCTGGGGAGTCCAACGCAGGCAGAGTGAGGCCACCACCCGTGTTCTGAGAGCGAACTATGTATGCAGTGTGGTTTCCAGGGATCGTACTTGGGGTTTGCACTGACAGGCGCCTTCTCCAGGGTCAAGAAACTCTGAAGTTGTGGGGCAGGGGAAACAAGAGAATGGCAAGACTCTCTGAGACGGGCTTTCTTCCCCTGTCACCAGAAGTCCCGAGTCTGGCCCATGCTGCTTGGAAGCCTTGTGCTTTGTCCATTCTGAAGGGGCCGAGGCAAACCTGGTTGAGCAGGTTAGTGCTGGGGCGGAGCCCTGAGATTGCCATGGCTCAGGCACATCGGCACCTAGAACAGTCAGAATGCAGCTATAAATCAGTCTGCCCAGCCGATTACATTCCCTTCCTCCTGCAGAGAGGGGCTTGGGTTATTCTAGGCAGGACCAGGACTGGGAGCCTCTCAGTCAATGCTTGGGGAGGGTGGATTCAGATGCTGGGAAAAAAGACAGCACACAGCAGCAGGTGGGGAGTAAGCAGGGAGTAACCGGTCTGGGACAATTGCCTAGAATAAACACTATTGTCTGCCACAGGCTTTTCTGTGCCAGCCTGGGCCTGCTGAGCTGACCGCGTTTAAAGGGCCAGTTGCTGGGCTCACAGAGGCAAGCTGAAATCAGTCCTGGAGGAGCAGGTCGTAGCAATGAACCTGAGGTTCATCACAGGCTCTGAAGACAGAGGCCAGGAGCTTGTGGGAGCAGGAATGGGTCCAAAGATGGGAAGCAAGTCAGAAGGTAGAAAATGGTCCAGGATGGAGGCTGGGTGACAGTTCTTTCGACCAAAAGCTGGCTGCCTGGTGTCATTTCAGATTGGCCAGTTTAAAAGAACGAGACCTGAACAGAAACCTAGCAGCCTCTCTGTAGACATTTGGGGATGAATCCACCCTACACTCATGCCCTGAGATTCACGGGCTGTCATCACCCCTGCTCACTTTGTCCCCATGAAGTCTTTGATCACTACCCGCCTTCCAAAGGCTATTCTTCTCTGTTGCTGGAAACCCGCATCCTTCTAATGTGATCTTCACTCCTTTGAAGCCCAAACTGCAGAGACAGAAAGGTTTAACCATATTAAAAGCCACACTTTGCCCTCATTTTACCCGTAGTGAAGCAATCTATCTCCTGTTTCAGGGGGGAAGATGTATGGCCTCCCTCTCCTCCCTTTGGACACTGAATAGTAGGGAAGCTACTACCTGGATTAAAGGCCAACCGACAGCGGTGCTAGGGTCACCTAGAAACACACCTGTAGGGACGCCTGAGTGGCTCGGTTGAGTGACCGACTTCAGCTCTGGTCATGATCTCACAGTTCGTGAGTTCAAGCCCCTACAGCCAGGCTCTGTGGAGCCTGTCTTGGATTCTGTGACTCCCTCTTTCTGCCTTTCTGTCTCCCCCCGCCTCAAAAAATGAATAAACATTAAAGAAAGAAAGAAACAGACCTGTAAGAAATGTGCCTTCCAGATCAGAGTCAGGCTGATTGGTCTCTTAGAAACTAACCCAACCCATCCCTGCCCCCATGATATTTTAATTCAGGAATGGTAAATAGGGATTTCCTTTAGCAAAACCCTTTTTTGCCCACAGTGGGAGTTAGGTGGGGATCCATCTGGAGGAAAGAGGGGTGTTCTGTAAAGGAGAACCAAGGAGATCTACTTGTATAGAAAGAAAGAAAGAAAGAAAGAAAGAAAGAAAGAAAGAAAGAAAGAGAGAAAGAGAGAAAGAAAGAAAGGAAAGAAGGAAGGGAGGAAGAAAGAAAGGGAAAGACAGACAAGCACGTGATGGAGAAGAATAAGGAATACTGAAGCAGCAGTAATGGCTCTGCCCCATGATTACAACTTGTCTACCTTTTCCCAAGCTGTACCTTTCACTTGAGGGTCAGTTATAGATGAATAGGAACTAAATAGGGCAGAAGAAAAATGGGGAAGCAGAGGGGGCGGGATGAGGTTGAGGCAGTTTGGTTATACTTCATTTTATGTATTTCCCAGCCAAAGACCCATTGGTAAAACCCTTTATGATTCCTTTTCACATATTATAAAATGTATATGACTTGCTCTCCGGTCCTAATGCTGCAGCTGCTTCCTTAACATTTCTTCCTGTAATGTCAGCACATCACAGGAAATGTACCCTGAATGTATGTTTGTGTTTTCCTTGAAGGCAAGTGCTCACCTGCCTAGCCTAATACAAGGCACACAAGCAATTAATAAACTTTTCTAACTTGAAGATTTTCCCTTTCCCCCTGGGCTCCTTTAATTTGTTTTCACAGTAGCTTCTACTATGACATTCCTTGGTTGATCCTTCAAATCACCATTGCCATGTCTAATCAGGAAGCCGGTGGCGGGAGGAGTAAACCTTTTCCTAGTTTCCCATCTACTAAGGTAAGGCACTGACAGTGCAGGGCTGGGTACTAAGACAAGGCAAAGCGACTTCAGAGTTTTTTTTTTTTTGCCAAAGCTGGCATAGAAGCAGCTTCCTAAAGGACTTGCATGCCAATTGTTGTACAAATGTATTGCACCGAAAGAGGGAAACTAAATCTGGTGTCTGATGCCCAAAGAGGTTTTTGGAAAAGTTTTTGCTGCCAGAACTGGGACTTTCCTGGAGGATAGACTCAGCCAATCAGAGTTTTTTCTGATGATGTAATGCTCTGCAAACAAGTTTTATTGGTGGGAAAGCTCTTAGGTGTTGTGAGGGTGTAGAGATTCCACTGCAGCTTGGGGAAAATTGTCTGTGGCTTCATTTAAGGTTCTCCTGAATTCCATCGTGCTTATATTTCCAACCAAGCTGAGCTTATATTTGGCACTCGTTAAAAATTGGGAAATCAAGAAACTTTCTTTCTTTCTGATGTCAAAAGCTACTGATTCCTCAACGTCTGCTATTTTGCTGTCCCCCCCCGAAGACTCTTCTCTGTAACCT
>NW_024412402.1:20539726-20571887 GCF_014898765.1 Herpailurus yagouaroundi | reverse complement strand
GGGGGGGGAGGGCTTAGGAAACTGACCAGCAGAGCATCAGTACACAACAGTGGGCAGGAAATGATGGCACCACGGGTCAGGTTATAGAGAAGAGTCTTCGGGGTGAAAAGGAGGTTATGCAGGCGTGTATTTCCATCTGATGAATTCGCAGGCACACACATGCCTTGAGTCCGCTCTGCACGGAGACGCAGCACTAAAAATAGCTCAGAGACTATTTCCCTCCTTTCCAATGTATCGTCCCCAGCTCTAGTGCCTTTCCTCCCCCAGACGGAGCCCTTGCTGTCTGCCAGTCTAGGCTGGAATTAGCACACCGGTGTCTGCGAGACGCGGCCTCCCTGCTGGTGGAGGCTGATGCCGGTACAGCTCAGCTCTAGCTGTAGTTTTGTGGCCCTTGGTCACCTGCGTCCAGGAGGCTGGGAGCACCCACCCTTAACCACATATTAAAATGATGTCATCGACTGACTCGCTGTCTGTTGTTTCAGACGGCCAGCTGTTCCCGCCCTCACCACCTCTCCACCACACCACGGCCTTTCCCTCTGGGTAATTGGCCCCACCCTCGCCTCTTCAGGAAACCCCAGCCGAGCTTCACCTTGCTTCAGTCCTTCCAACCCTTCAGCGATTCCTCTTCCCCGGCGTTTATCTTTGCCACCCCTCTTCCCAAATATGTGGCACTTAATTATGGCTGTCTTAAACTGTGTTAGTGGTTCATGAATATGTTTGTGTATTTCAGCTCTTTGAGCTTCTATGTACCAACTATATTTACTCCCCCAGCCCCTGTAACAGAAACGTCACTGAGCTTGGACTTGAATGCCCCAGGAATAAAAATTGGGATCATAATGCTTCTCTTGCAGGGGTTTTATAAGATTAAATGAAATCATGTATACCTGGCACAGGGTAGGAGCTTGGTAAATATTAGCCAAATCTGAATCCTAGAATGTAAATTCCAGGCATCCCCCCTTCTCCTACACACATTTTTCTATTTTCCCCAGCACCTAGTCCTCTCAGGATAGGGACATTTTAAAAAATGTTTTTTACTGGGGGGCTGCCTGGGTGGCTCAGTCAGTTAAGCGTTCAACTTCAGCTCAGGTCATCATCTCGTAGTTCATGAGTTCAAGCCCGGAGTCGAACTCTGTGCTGACAGCTTAGAGCCTGGAGCCTGCTTGGGATTCTGTATCTCCCTTTCTGCCCCTCCCTGGCTCACGCTCTGTCTGTCTTTCTCAAAAATAAATAAAAAACATTAAAAAAATTTTTTGTAAAATAAAATGTTTTTTATTTGTTTTTGAGACATTGCGTGCTGCGGAGGGGCAGAGATAGGGGGACAGAAGATCTGAAGCGGGCTCGACACTGACAGCAGCAAGCCTGATGTCGGGCTCGAACTCACAAACTGAGAGATCGTGACCTGAGCCAAAGTCGGACGCTCAACTGAACCACCCAGGAGCCCCAGGATAGAGACATTTAATAAATGCCAACTGACATGCCTTGATTTTCTGTATACCTTTTGGGATCTGGCATCCTTAGCAAATGGGTAATTTGGGGCACCAACAAACTACAAGGCAATGAGACGGCACCTTTGATAATTAAGCTGCTGCATCCTATGACCACCCCCCCCCCCCCCAGGTTGGGAGGGGGAGAGTGAACTACTTTCAGTGGCAGATTCGGGGCCAAGGCAAGCCAGATTGCAATGAGCACATTGTGATGCTCCTCCTTGTCACTATAAAGGACCTTTCTCCAACTCTTTCCTCTTTCTCATCTGACCTGCTCTTACTTTCAGCAGAGATGGGGACATTAATTCCTCCAGAGGTGTTAACTGATAAGGCAGCACTGATAAGGTGGGAGCTGATAAAGGCTTAAGGACCCAGCCTGACTTGTTTGGCCAGCCCTTCTACCACATCTGCACAAAGCAGCTTCTAAAACTTGGAAACTCTTTGCAGGCCCAGAGGAAACCTTTCCGTTGGGACGAGATGGGTAGGGGGAGGTGCAGCGAGAGGGGCTGATCCTCCCCAAGGCCAGGATGGGGATGGCCGAAGCTGAGATGCAGAGGGAGGTTTCTTGGGCAGGAGTGGTCAGGGGCACCTCACCTCCTCACCTTGATTCTTCTGGTCCTTACGTGGCATTACCTACTGCCAGGAGGCCAAACCACACAAACTCAGTCTTACTGGCCTTCTCTCAGCCTCTAAGATCACCTCACTTCTCAGAAGCTTTCCGGAAGGGTAACTTTCAGCAGTCTGACCGGTCCAGATAACCCTGCCCACTTATCCTTTTAATCCCCGAGTACCAGATACTTTTTGCACCCCGTTCTCATTCTTGCTAACAGGGTACTCGCACAACCCTGAGTGAGCGCCCCTTCACACCTCACGCCCTGGGTGCCTCCTTTGTGTTGCCCTAATCCCAGGTATTCAGAGTTGCTAGATGGGTAGAAATGCAGACACTCCTCGCTTTTCAATTACTCTGGGGCATGTAAAACACATCCTGATCACTGCTTTATTTGGTCCTCATTAGAACCATACTAGAATTTGGAATCTTTGGTTCCTAATCCAGAACTTCCCCTCCATTCCATGCTGTCCCCAGACACTCAAACCCAGATGTCTGTGCATAAGAGATACACTTAACCAAAGAGGTACAAAATTGACATTTTTGAAAAAGTTTGTTTATTTTATGAGAGAGAGCGCAGGGGAGGGAACAGAGAGGGAGAGAGAATCCCACGCGGGACTCCATCTCAGGAACTGTGAGATCATGACCTGAGCCGAAATCAAGAGTGGGATGCTTAATTGGCTGAGCCACCCAGGCATCCCAAATTCAAATTCTTCTTAAGAGTGTTCTCGTGTTTTAAAATATCTTTCAAGGAGACAACACATGGGGGTTTGGGTTTTCACCCATGGTACTCAATAAACCAGTAACAGTAGCTTGGGAAATGATAGCTTGGCCAGCCTGGGTGTTTTCTCCCACCTCACCTCCCCATGTCAGCCACTGATGGTATCTACCCACCTGAACACTGCTATGCCCAGTAGGGAAGGATGGGTGGAAGGTTCATGTAGCTATTTAAAGGCTATCTTGGAAAAGCCTTTCTGAACTGATGGACCAGTTCTGTTAGATCTGGTCCCACCTCACCAAACCAGCTTTGCTTTGGGCCCAGACGCCTTCTATCCCCAGGTCCAACTCTATCCCATTCTCAAGGTGGTGCAGACGCAGGTAGGCAAGAAAGAAACTGGATCATCTGTAAATCTCGCTCTCCTCTTCCTGGTATTCATTTTATCAGAAGTGAGACCCTAGGTGACCTCATACCCTAGCGCTGCAAATCTCCTCTCCTCTTTTATCCTACCGGGTTATTTTCCTTGTTTTCCTCACATGTATTCCAGACCTCCTTCTGGGGTGACATTGTAAAGCCCTGTCCTTTAGTAGGACCCCGGTCACAGTATCTCTTGCTAGAACCTGTTGAGGAGCTGGCCTCTGCTGGTACTATCCCGAACTACCTGCTGGGGTCCTGAGCCAACCATTCAGGTCACCTGGCATAGCTTCGGCCTTCCTGATGGCAAACAGCCATCCCCACTGTGTCTCCACAGTCTGCCCCAGTCAATGACCGGAGTGATGCCTGGTTCCTAAGTTCTCCTCGTGGCCCTGGTTCCTAATTTAGACCATGGGCTCTTCTTATGGGCCAGGGTACTGCTGAGTTCATGTCTGTCTTATCCGTGGCCATTTAGATCCAGCTGACTACACGTCATAACCTGCTATTTCTTGAGAGCAAGACTCAAATGGTAGCACACATTTGAAGCAAGTTGCTCAAAGCCCCCTTCTATCCCCCCCCCCCCCCCCCCGCCCCCAGCCTTGGCTTTCTATTCTGACATTAATTTCTGTCTTTGGAACTGCCCTAATCTGGCAGTCTTTCTAACTTTTTCATCCTATTTGGATCTGGCTTTCCTCCCCAATTTCTAGCCAGCTCACCCTTCTGCCTGGTATTTCCATTCCTTGGTCTGTGTTGTACTTCTTAGTCCCTCAGAAACACACATTCTTTCTCCTGGCCAGCCATTTCAGGCCCCAGCCCATGGCTGACTTGCCTTTATGCATTGAAGAGCTAGAGAGAGAACAAGACTCTTTTAATCTTGGCCTCATTTTTCCCCCAGTTTCCTCCCTCTCCTCACAGCCACGTCTGTTCATTGTGAACTATTTTAAAAACCATAGCAAGCATGCAACCACATATCCTGGTGTGTGTGTGTGTGTGTGTGTGTGTGTGTGTGTGTGTTTTAAGTTTATTGATTTATTTTTGAGAGAGATAGAGACAGTGTGCGCAGGGGAGGGGCAGAGAGAGGGACAGAGAGAAACTCAAGCAGGCTCTGTGCTGACAGGACAGAGCCTGACACGGGGCTTGAACTCATGGAACTGAGAGACCACGACCTGGGCTGAAACCAAGAGTGAGACGCTTCACCAACTGAGCCATCCAGGTGCTTCATGTTGTGTGTGTGTTTTTAAAAATCAGTCCTGGGGTTCCTGGGTGGCTCAGTCGGTTAAGCGTTGGACTTCTGCTCAGGTCATGATCTCGAGGTTCATGAGTTGGAACCCCACATTGGGCCCTGCGCTGACAGCTCAGATCCTGGAGCTTGGAGCCTGCTTTGGATTCTGTGTCTCCCTCTCCTTCTGTGCCCCCTCTCCACTCACACTCTGTCTCTCTTTCAAAAATAAATAAACATTCATTAAAAAAAAATCAGTCCTAAAGTCAATTATTTACTTGTCAAACTGTAGATTTTGATTTTGGGGTGAGGAAACATACTCACCATATGTGTATGTGGCAGAGAGGGACACATCAGATATCCTATATACTCCTCCACATTTCCCAGCCTCCCTTGCAGCTAGAGGAAGGCTATGTTCATATTCTTACCAATGTATGGCAGTGTCTCCTCCGTCCCTCTTTTCGCCTGCACGGACCTTGATAGCTGCATGTTGAGATGGATCTCTGAGGTTTCTGATGAAATGACCCCACTGACCCACTTGGGATTTTACATGAATAAGAAATACACCTCTAGTGTATTTAGTCATTGCGATTTTATTTTATTTTATTTTATTTTATTTTATTTTATTTTAATTTTTTTTTTCCAACGTCTATTTATTTTTGGGACAGAGAGAGACAGAGCATGAATGGGGGAGGGGCAGAGAGAGAGGGAGACACAGAATCGGAAACAGGCTCCAGGCTCTGAGCCATCAGCCCAGAGCCCGATGCGGGGCTGAACTCACGGACCGCGAGATCGTGACCTGGCTGAAGTCAGACGCTTAACCGACTGTGCCACCCAGGCGCCCCTGTCATTGCGATTTTAGATCTTGTCATCACAACATTGCTTCACATTACTCTGACTAAGCAATCTAGAAACCCTAACCAAGTGGGGGTTTATTCCTGCTTCCACCACCACCCAAGAAATGCCTTTTAAATAACAAAATTTATGCAAACCATATGTGTTTACTATGGAAAATTACAAAATACAAATAAACCAAAAAGAAGAAAGTAAAAATCATCTATAATCCTGTTAGCTAGAGATAAGTAACTGTAAGCATTTTGGTGTCTATACCTTGCATTTTTTTCTAAGTGTATGTAAATGTATATTTACATATTATTCTGGAGTCTGCTTTAATATTTGACAAACTATTCTGTACATTTTCCCAAAGCAATAAAGATTACTCTAGAACACAATCCTTAATCATTGCCTAGCTTTGCATTATGGCTCTATCACAATTTATTTCTTGTTGGAGAGTCTACTATCTTCCTCTGCCTAAAATTGCTTTGGTAACATTTCTGCTCCTTTTCTACATGTTTTATCTCTTACTTTCCCTCCCACTCACAGACTGGCTCTTAATCATCTACATTCATAAAATGCAAATGAGACAATCCAAAAATAATTAGACTGGCCATGAAACTCACAAGGTGATATTTTTGGATGTGGAAGGAAGAAGCAAAGTTTCTGCAATGTATTCATCCTCTTAAGTATTATTATTGTTATTCTTATTCTTATTTGCTCGGGAAATCTTGGTTTTTATTCTCTGAGTAGTAACAACTGCCTAGGAGAAAGCCAAGGAGATGTCAGGATGCAAACGAAAAGGAAGCTGTTTAAATTACGAGTGGGTTTGGCAGCAAGAAACAAAAAACACAACAAACTTTAATTAACAGTAGCTTAAACAAGCAGAAGTTTATTATTTCACTCTTGTATTTAAGTATGGAGGTAGGCACTCGACAGGGTATCATCAAAGATCCAGACTTCTACTTGTTCTCCTGAGCCTTTTTTTTCCATCCTCAAGGTCATCTCACAAGGTCCAAATGGTTGCTTTAACGCTAGCCATCACATCTACATTCTGTCCAGAGCAGAAAATACGAAGGAAGGAGAAGAAATTGCCGCTCTTTGAAAAAGCGCTTTTTTGGGAAATTGAACATACCATGTCTGCTTAGTCACTTGGCCAACTTTAGATGCACGAGAGGCTGGGAAAATGTAGTGTTTATCTTCAGTGTCTCTGTGCCCAGATAAAAATTGAGGGTGCTGTTACTATAGAAGAAGGTGAAAATGGGTATCAGATATTGGGAGACAACCAGACATCTCTGCCATAAGAACCCCCGGGTGATTCATAAGTATCAAAAATCTTCTAAAGCAAGTAATCCAATCATGGGTAGTTTAATTGGGTGTAACTATAAAACTAGTTCATTCCCTCATAGAGGAGGATCCAACTCCAGGAAAATATCAATTACATCAACAATCGATGTAATCGAACTCTCACCGTGAACAGATGGGCTAAGTAAATACACATTCAAATGTTTTAATCCCTGCTGGATTTCTGAAATCAGCCAACTCCTTCTGGATGAACATGTGCTAAAGGAGAGAAGAACCGATAGCCTCTTGAGCATCTTAATTAGCACCTGGGTTCATCAGAACGGTGCTATATCATACAGCAGGAGCTGAGAGCTGCAGATTCAATGGCACACATAGGTCTAATTTCCAAGTCACTCAAATAAAGAAAGTAATGTATATATATATATAATCATACATACTCTATGTATAGTATATATGTATAGAGTAGTCCATGTGTGTAGATATATATATATATATACATATATATATATATGCACACATACATTCCAGCCTATATATATATATATATAGGATAAGAAAGCCAGTTGCCTTCACACTTCTTTGCCTTTGCTCCCGTGGCTTCAACCGCCTAAAACCCCTTGTCCCTTCTCTTAAGTGAAAAAATCCTGCTCTTGTTTCTCATGTTTTTCTTCTTTCTCATTTTTAAGGATACTATTCAAATATTTACTTCTCAGGATGCCTGTTCCTTGACATTTGAGTTTTGTGGTCAATTCACTCATCCATTCAGCACATGCCAGGCACTGTCCTAGACACGGGGTAAGCGGAGCCATGGGTGAACTAGACAAGTTTGTGTCCACCAACCACATATAACGCTAGTTAGGTTGGCTAGTGTTGCACTTCCCCCATTGTGCTGGGCTGCCTGTCTGAACAAAAGATAGGGAGCTTCTGAGGGCAGAAAGTTGGTATTTTAATTAACACATACTTAGAGAGCTCTTCTATGTGCCAGCACTGTTCCATACTATGTGTATAGTGACTCTTTGAAGTCTTATAATAACCCCATGAGTTATATTTTCATTATTATCTTGTTTCACAGATAATGGAGAGGTTAAGTGACTTGCCCAAGGTCACACAGCTAGTAAGTAAGGAAGCTAAAATGAGATCCAGGGAGTCTGGCTCTAGTGTGCATGCTTAACTAACATGCCGTGCTTTATTATTATTCACCCTTTCTGCATTCCTAGTATTTAATAGGATGCTTGGAATGTAGTAGATACTCATTAAATTTGTGTTGAATGGAATTGAGCTAACTGCTGGTCATTGGGCATGCTGTCCTCTAAGGCATGATTTCTACAAAGATAAAGAAAAGATATTGGACTGGGAGATCTCTGAGATTCCTTAAAACTCTAAATTTGTTTCCCATTCACATGCTAAATAATCTTTTAAGTTAGGTCTGGAAGAGATCTTGAGGGAACATCTGATGGAGCCCTGGGCTTTAACCAGGCTTCATCTGTAGCAGATAGGTGACAATTCTGTCAGTTCATCAGGTCTATAACGATGCCCCATGTTTTTGAGTCTAAGGAGTGGATGATTCAGATATTTTATAAATAATATACTACAGCAGGATAGATAGGATATCTCAAAAGTTCCTTCAAAGGGTAGAAAGGTAAAGTACTTTCTTCTTGCATGGACAGTAGTCTTGTAGCAAATATTTTGGTCACATTTTACCTCAGTTTCAAGAGGCCTTGGATTACATTCTGAACTGCTTATGTTCTTGTAATAAAATATTATAATGCTTCTCCCATCTCTAATCTTTGTAAATTTGGCTACAAACTATACCTTACCTCCAAAAGACTGCTACAAATTACTCTTTCAGCTTACACCATGGCACAACATTGCTCCCCCAAAGACAGTACCAGACCTTTGACCAACAGCCAGCAAAATCCCCATCATCTGACCAAATGCCAGTTTAGGTCATTATACTTTGGCCAGTCTTCTCCTCCCCGCAGTGTGAGTTGGCGACATTAGCCTTCACCACCCAGCTCACGCTGCCTGTTAATCACTGAATTGGCAGGACTGCCTTCTCTGGTGTAATGGTCAAAAGCGGGCACTGAGTTGAGCTAAAACTGACCGTAGCAGAGAATATTGGTGAGGAGTTTCCCTGAGCTTAAATCAACAGTGGTATTGTTTTCTCTGCAGGGCTGAAATCAACAGGGAGCAGGACTGTGCACCACTGTGTTTGAGGATATAATGTACTTGGTATGGTTTTGACTATTTGCTTGACTCTGAAAGTCTGTGATGTAATGATTTATCATTTTGCTGAGGCGGGAAGCTTGTGAGTTTGATATAAAGTTCACGATGAGGGGTGTCTGGGTGGCTCAGTCTGTTAAGTGTCCAACTCTCGATTTCAACTAAGGTCATGATCTCATGATTCCTGAGATCGAGCCCTGTGTCTGGCTCTGTGCTGACAGCACAGATCCTGCTTGCGATTCTCTCTGCCCCTCCCCCCGCCCCCAAATAAGTAAACTTAAAAAAAAAAATAGTTCACAGTGAGTCTCTTCACCCGCTAGTGAGCCTGGCCAACCACTCGATATCTGGGTGTGGCTCCATTTGGGCATCTAATTGATGATATCTTTTAATTTTCGTGACAATCCAATGAGATACATATTATTATCCCAAGTTTACGTTTAAGGGAATCATATGTTCTAGTGCTAGTCACACATTTAAAAATATTTGGAGGTCAGCTGCACCTGGCTGGCTCAGTCAGTTAAGCATCCTGCTCTTGGTTTTGGCTCAGGTCATTATCTCACGGTTTCTTGGGTTCAAGCCCTTCGTGGAGCTCTGCACTGACAGCACCAAGGTGCTTGGGGGTTCTCCCTCTTTCTCGGCCCCTCTCCCACTCACACTGTCTTTGTCTCTCTCAAAATAAATAAACTTAAAAAATATTTGGAGGTCTAAGCATGTGTCCTTTTTTTCAAGGTTCATTTTGTGGGGAGAAGAGCTGGGGGCAAACTGTAGGTGCAGAGAGGTGAGTTCATAGCACATTCCATCATCATCACCACACAAAGACTCCACTTTTAATTGACAGATTGATTTCTTCCCTTCACCCCCAATCTCTGCTTTCGTTTCCTTGCTCCATGAATTCTTGTAGATAATATACCAAGTGCTCTGTATGTACGTGTTTGTAATTTACATACGTGACATTGTGCTTACATCTCATTCTCTTCCTTGCTTTTTCAACTCATAACTGTTTTTTAAAAGTGTTTATATTTACTTAGAGAGAGAGAGAGAGAGAGAGAGAGAGGGAGAGCGAGCATGGGCACTCATGTGCGAGTGGGGGACAGGGAGAGGATCCTAAGTAGGCTCCCAATGTGGGGCTTCATCTCATGAACCATGAGATCATGATCTGAGCCAAAACCAAGAGTCGGACTGAGCCACCAGGGCATCCCCCAAACCGTGTTTCAATATCCAACCATGTTACTAAATGTATATGTAGTCCTTACTTTTTCAACTCAGAATTATGTTTTAATATCCATCCATGTTACTACATGTACATCTAAGTCCAGTGCCTCAAACTGCAGCGTTTTATTCCATAGTGTGCATTTGATGGCCCATTCCTCCAGTATGGACACTAAGATGATTTTATATGTATTTGTATTATATGTATCAGATGGCTTTGCAAGTGGTGACACTTGTCTGCACTCTTACTAGCAGTGCATACCCATTCTTGACACCATTCACCAAAGTTTTATTTAAATTGACTTTATTTGAATTGACTTAAGTTTTTGGATCATCGGGCAATTAATTGGAAACATCACCAAAAAAAAAAAAAGAGAGAGAGAGAGAGAGAGAGAGAGGGAGGAGTTGAATGAGTTGTGGTCCTCCCAGCTCCCTCCCTCAATGATTTACCTCTCCCGTTCTTCTATACACCCCCATGTTCCTATTCCTTTCAGGTTGTTCCAAAATCTCTTAGAGGAAAATCTCCCTCTGAACCTCCCCCCACTTTATTTTAAATCAGAGTTTTCATCACACCTTAACAGAACGTTCTCCCTGTTCTCAGCTCTAAATATACAAATTCTTCCCATGTTGTGAGGTCCAATTTAAGACCTATTTTCTCCACAAAACCCTGTCTAACTACACCGTAGTCTACATGTATCTCTTTTCATTTCGACTATACATCCCTCTTTGGGGGGACTTGTTCATATTCAGTTTAACTCTCTGTTGTGTTATATGTCGTTTGCAGAAAGAGAGATCAGACAAATAAAACCAGGATGTTCAATCAGTTTCATCCTTCCAGGAGGTCACTAGCTTTGGACCACCGCATTCATTTGACTTAACCTCTCCCAGAACCTGTGAGCGAATCAGATGTTCCCAGGCCATCATGCTTACCTCCTCCAGTCATTCTTCTATGGGATTATAGAAATATTTCACTAATAGAAGAAATAGGTAACAAGCATTACTTCTGCAAAGTATGTATCTGGGAAGTCTTGCAAAATCCCTTTCTCACCAGCTGCATATATCCTACTGCCTCAGTGCGTGGGTTAGAGTATGAGGTGGGTCCCAGGTGCACCTGTGTCCCAGTGGGTGCTGTCATCAATGATCTTTCAACAACCACCTGCTCATTCCCTGAATGGCCAAGGGTTCCTAGCAGAAAATGATGTCTTTCCAGCTCTTTCCCCAAATTAAATGAATTGAGAGAAATACCCTTTCTCCCCACAGTTACAACACTATTCCCATTCTTAGTTTTCATACAAAAAACCCACGTTGTACAAACCTTATTAGTTTCTTAACCAAAATTGAGTTTCTTTTTTCTCACAATTGGAACCTTGACATTTTTCAGGATGGCATAGATCTAGCTATAAAATGACATTTCCCAGTCTCTCTGGTAGCTAGAATTTCATGTGACAGTTATTGCCATTAAAACGAAAGGCACACTTACCGTCTAAGATTTTCAGCAATATTCTTTAAAGAGAAATCACTCAGCTGGCACTCACCATTGCCCCTGTCCTTTCTTTTTCTTCCTGCCTAGAATGTGGTCATAATGCCTGAGGGAGCCGTCTTGGTATCATGACGATAAAGAAGCATACTCAAGGCATAACTGAGTGGAAAGATAAAAGGAATCTGTCTCCAATGACATCATGGAGCTACCATACCCACCCTGGACTATTCCTCTAGGTGTTTGTAATGTAAAAAAATAAAATAAAATAAAACCTCCAACTTGTTCAAACACTGTTTTTTGTGTGTGTTTTCTATTACGTGCAGTCGAACTCAAACCCTGATTGCCATTTGTTTGTCTTTGACAAACCTTTTCTTCTTTTTTTTTTTTTAAGTTTTTATTGATTTATTTTGAGAGAGAGAGCACGTGAGAGTGGGGGAGGGGCAAAGAGAGAGGGAGAGAGAATCTCAAGCAGTCTTCTCAGTGTCAGCGCAGAGCCCAATGTGGGGCTTGATCTCATGAGACGAACCACGAGATCATGACCTGACCTGAAATCAAGTGTCAGATGCTTAACCGGCGGGGCCACCCAGGTGCCCCCACAAATCTCTTCTTTCTAAGAGTCTTGCACAGGTTCAAAGGCAACCTAGTAGGAAAAATCTGATTATCCTTAAGGAGAGCCAGCAGTTTTCCAGGTCAGACCACATATCAAGCAAGTGCACTCTGCCTTTCCGACATCTCATGAACTTTCTGTTGGTGATATGTGATATCACCCAGTGGTTTAACTGTTTTTGGCAGTCTCTTCCTCGCTGGTGGAGAATTCAGCCGACGATAAAGGCTGCAAATGCCACACACTTGCTTTCCTAGTGTCCCTTGCAGCAAGGGTAAGTGCACGTGGCCTACTTTCGTCTGAAGAGATCTGGGAAGGGAAAGTGCTTGGAAAGCTTCTCTAATAAAAAGGGGCACATGGAAACAAATGTCCCTTCTTCAGGGGAAATACTGCCTAGAAATGCCGAGTCATCTTTTGATCAGTGACACGTGGAGGATGGCAAATACATCAAAGGGGAACTTAGGTCCTTGGCATATTTCCATGTCACAGCACTGGTCCCGTATACTAACATCACTTTTGAGTGTGCTCTTTGGTTGGCACTTGAGAGAACTCAAAGTGATACAGCGGTGTCAGAGTAAGGCCTGCTCCCTCTTCAGAGTTTCTAGGTCTCTTACTTTACTTTAAAAAAAAAAATGATAATTTTTTTGAGAGAGAGAGAGCAGGAGTCGGGGAGAGGGGCAGAGGGAGAGAGAGAGAATCTTAAGCAGGCTCCACTCTCACCACAGAGCCTGACTCAGGGTTCAATCCCACAATCTTGGGATCATGGACCTGAGCCAAAATCAAGAGTTGGAATCAGGAGTCAGACACTCAACGAACTGAGCCACCCAGGTGCCCCCTTAGGTCTCTTTCTTTAAATTTTTTTTTTTAATGTTTATTTATTTTGAGAGAGAGAGAGAGAGAGAGAGAGAGAGAGAGAGAGAAAGAGACAACGCATGAGCAGGGGAGGGACAGAGAGAGAGGGAGACACAGAATCCAAAGCAGGCTCCAGGCTCCGAGCTGTCAGCACAGAGTCCAATGTGTGGCTCAAACCCACAAACCGTGAGATCATGACCTGAGCCAAAGTTGGGCACTTAACCAACGGAGCCATCCAGGTGCCCCATGGTCTCTTTCTTTAAATCAAACTCCTCCATTCCTTTGCCATTTAGACCTCTGGACAACCTGTATGACTAGTGATCAAACAAGCCCAGACAAGTCTGAATCTGCAAGGAGTATATAGTTCAGGCTTTGTGTCAGAGCTCTGCTCTATATGCTTGATGTAATCCCCTTTAATCCCCAGTCTAACTATTTTTTTTTTTTTTTTTTTTACAATTTATTTATGCTTTGATAGAGTATAAGCAGAGGGAGGGCAGACCGGGAGGGAGACAGAGGATCCCAAGCAGGCTCTGCACTGACAGCAGGGAGCCGGATGCAGGGCTCGAACTCACGAACCGAACTGTGAGATCATGACCTGAGCTTCTGAAGTCTGACGCTTAACCAACTGAGTCACCGAGGTGCCCCAATCCCCATTCTAATTCTTGACTTTTTAGTACTGTAAGGTTTAATACAATAACCATTGTATGGCGCTGTTATTTTTTCTTAAAGTAAAACAATTTGGATGTTTCATAAAAAATATTTATAAGGGAATTGGGATTGTTATAAAAAATCAGAATTATATAGGGGCACCTGGGTGGCTCAGTAGGTTAAACGTCTGACTTCGGCTCAGGTCATGATCTCACAGTTCATGGGTTTGAGCCCCGTGTTGGGCTCTGTGCTGACAGCTCAGAGCTTGGAGGCTGCTTCGGATTCTATGTCTCCCTCTCTCTCTGCCTCTCCCCTGCTTGTGCTCTGTGTGTCTCTCTCTCAAAAATAAACAAACATTAAAAAAATTAAAAAATCAGAATTATGTAAAGAATCCATAAATGTGAATTAAAATGTGTAGAGTCAAACATAGTCCTAAACTTTTAGCACCTAATTGAAATATTTGAAAATAATTTGCAAGTATTTAGGGACAATTAATAGCATTCAAATAAGACACCAAAAGGTAAATATTTATTTGCTACAATAAGTACTATCTTATTTTTATTGGCACATCCCAATATGTCTCCAGATGAAACATTTGCTTCTAGTTAATCTGGTGGTATTAATTTATGTTCTAAATTGGGTAAGAACTGCAGAATAGATAAGCTAATATCTAACATTTGAATCCAAACCTTCATGATACATGTACATTTTAAATTGTTCTCTGGTCTCTTTGTACACAATGGCAGAAGAGCTGCTTAGATGGACAGTTCTAAACTGAACAACTCCAGGGGTGCCTGGGTGACTCAGTCAGTTAAGCTTCTGACTTCGGCTCATGTCATGATCTCACAGTTCGTGAGTTCAAGCCCTGGGTCTGGCTCTGTGCTGACAGCTCAGTGCTTGGAGTTGGAGCCTGCTTCAAATTCTACGTCTCCCTCTCTCCCTGCCCCTCTCCCACTTGCGCGCGTGCACGCTCTCTCTCTCTTTCTCTCTCAGAAAATGAATTAACATTAAAAAAATAAAAAAAAAATACACTGAACAACTCCAGCTCTGTCTACTTGCACAAGATACCTGAATGAAGAGTGAAAATTTCAATCATCTGACTAGTTTCAGACTTATAGACAAAGCATTGGAATGACTGAACTTTTTACTTCTTACATAGATATAGGCAAGTTAGAGATATAGTCTTTGTTTTTTTTCCTAAAGAAGGCACCAAATGGCAAACAGGAGGGCTCTGATTTGTCATAATTAGGGGAAATAAACCTGTATCTCTGTGTATTACAACTACACATTGTTACCAAGAATGTGAAGCTTCCTGAATGTTGAAGTGGCATTCCAAAAGGAAAGACTGCTAACTAGAGATTTGGGAATTATCTTTTAGAAGAGATTAATTTAGTAAGAACATAATGCTTTAGATGGGAATTCTGGGCCAATCAGAAACCAACCCTGGTCTAAATATGAATTAGGTAAATTCTCGGGTAGCTGTTACCAGAGGACTTTGACCACCATTCAGATCACCCTTTGATTTTTTTTTTTTTTTTTTTTACATTTTTAGTCTCTTTTGTTTCTTGCCAAACTTTTATTTATTTATTTATTTTTTCCTGAGATAGACTGAGAGAGAGCATGGGAACAGGGGAGAAGCAGAGGGAGAGGGAGAATCCCAAGCAGGTTCCACGCCCAGTGTGGGGCCCCACAGGGGGCTCGATTCCATGACCTGAGCCGAAACCAAGAGTCGACGCGAACTGACTGAGCCCCCCACCCTTTGATTTTTAATCTATTAGCTAGAACCCTAGGGAGAAGGTGAGTGATGGGTACCCCAAATATAACCCCCAGTAGTGACACTGCCAATATCAAGCAGGTTCACGAGTTACAGGAGAAAGAGGGGTCTGAGACTTGAGTGTGATATGCCCTCCTTGGCGATACTCTGACTACAGGAGAGGCATGTGCCTGAAGAGCAGCAGTCACAGAACCAGAGCAGAAAGGAGGCTGAGGAATCAAATCACTTAATTTTCACAAATGAGAAAACACAGGCAGGGTCTTATTCAGGACGAAATCTCAGGCCATTAAGAGAGTAAAGGTAAAAAGAAAGAAAAAGAAAGAAGAAAGAAGAAAGAAGAAAGAAAGAAAGAAAGAAAGAAAGAAAGAAAGAAAGAAAGAAAGAAAAAAAGAAAGAAAGATGCTGCAACTTTGTATATCGATGATGTATATGAATATTCTCCTAAGGACACAAGAAAATAGAAAGGAGGGGCGCCTGGTGGCTCAGTCGGTTAAGCGTCCGACTTTGGCTCAGGTCATGATCTCACAGTTCGTGGGTTCGAGCCCCATGTCAGGCTCTGTGCTGACAGCTCAGAGCCTGGAGCCTGCTTCGGATTCTGTCTCCCTCTCTCTCTGCCCCTCCCCTGCTCGTGCTCTGTCTGTCTCTCAACAATAAGTAAGTATTTAAAAAAAAAAAGAAAGAAAGAAAAGAAAATAGGAAGGAATTTGCTACAGGTCTCTAAATCTAAGAAAAGGCGTCACCAAAAAGCCCCCAAATAGCAGTCTCACCTTGGTGTGACAGACTACTACACATGTCATGGTCACGGTAAGAGATGTCATCGCCATCTCGCCACCTTCAGAGTTCTGGCTGATAGTGGGCCAAGACACAGCTGGGTTATGAGAGCTGGAGCTCATGCATGATTAGGATTTTAGTGAGGGCTAGATTGTAATGGCAGGGCTGGGTGGAGGAAAGCGGGCAGAGGGGAGAGTGAGCTTACTTGACGGTGGCAGTTCTGAGGGAGATAGAGAGAGACGGAGAGAGACAGAGAGAGAGCCCTATGTACAAGCAAGCATGCATTGCCCAAGTTTCAAAGATGGGACAGCTGGTGAAAATGGATGTTAGAATCTCACTAATCTCACTAAGGTAAGACACTTTCTTGTTTATTAGACATCTTATTATTTTTTTTTTTTTAGTTTTAACGTTTATTTTACTTTTGAGAGAGAAAGAGAGAGCATCAATGGGGGAGGGGCAGAGAGAGGGAGGCACAGCATCCGAAACAGGCTCCAGGCTCTGAGCTGTCAGCACAGGGCCCCACGCGGGGCTCAAACCCATGGACCCTGAGCCAAAGTCAGACACTCAACTGACTGAGCCAACCAGGTGCCTCTAGACGTCTTATTTTAATAGGTAAAACAATTCCCTTGGTTTTGTTCTGTTTTGTTTTTCAAAAATTACTTAGTTACCTTCAAGTTTATCCCTTCAATGATTTTTAGAATTTTCAGAAAAATATCCAAACCCTGGAACTGGGACAAGGGTGAGCAGCACATCCTTTTAAGGTCATACCACTTTAGGATTGTAGGGAAATAAACTTAGCTCATTGTTTTCTGTGGATTAAGTTTCCAGACTTGGTGAAATTACTGGTTAAGTTGTGGATTTTTGTCTGGTAGAGATACAAATCATTTTTGTCTTGCCTGTTGGGAATTACTCAGTTTTCTAAAAATCAAACTTGGCGTTAACATTTCTTTGTTAACTTGCTTATATACACTCAATCTTATATACAATATAATTGTATACAATCATTATTATTATTATTATTATTAAATGCTCTCTGATCCAATCATAACAACTTACTGGTTTCCGCATTAATGATCATTGTTCATTTTATATTTGCTAGATAGTTATGATGGTAACTTTTTGTAAATTAACCTTTAACAGAATAACTTTTTTTCTAACCCCCCCCCCCCAGAATATCTTGTTGAGATTTTCATTGGAATTCCTTCTGTTAAAATTTTTTTTAATGTTTATTTACTTCTGAGCCAGACAGAGACAGAGACAGAGCACAAGTGGGGGAGGGGCAGAGAGGGAGATACAATCTGAAGCAGGTTCCAGGCTCTGAGCTGTCAGCACAGAGCCTGACACAGGCCTCGAACTCACAAACTGCAAAATTATGACCTGAGCTGAAGTTAGAAGCTTAACCGACTGAGCCACCCAGGAGTCCCTGATTAGAATTCCTTCTATTTATAGATTCTTTTTGGGGAGAATTAACATCCTTACAATACTGAGTTTTAGTACTCAGGAGCTAATCTTTTCTAAAACTTTCCTTAGCGTTTTATGGTTTCCTTCACTTAGATGCTATACAGTTTTCATTCAGTTTATTCTTGGGTAACTTATATTTTTATTGTTGTTAATGAGAATTGTTGCCGGTTTTCTTCTCTAACTGGTTATATTTTGGAATATCAGAAAGTGTTTGCGTGCATGCGTATTTATCCTACAACCTGCCACCTTACTAAATTCTTAAGTTATTTCGGAGAGTTTTCCAGTTTTTGCTGCTATACAATAATATTATAATCAAATAACGATAATTTTTCTGTGCCTTTGTTAATGTTTGTAATTCTTATTTTGTTCTTGTAGAGCGCATCCAGAACAGCACTGAATACTAGAACGTGGCTATCTTTGTTTTGTATAACATCATCACACTTAGTCTGAGGTGCAATTTTCAAAAGGCACTAAAGAAAAAACCTATTTTTACAAACTGACGCAAAAGAAAGGTATCTTCAGCTAGCTCAATCTATTTTCACCCAGATTTCTTCTCCTGGTACTATATCTCAAGGATTGCATCCTCTGTATATTGAAGACAGGTAGAGTAGGGGCCCTGGTTGGCTCAGTCTGTGGAGCATGTTGACTCGATCTTGGGGTTGTAGGTGTGAGCCCCATGTTGGGTATAGAGATTACTTTTAAAAATAAAATCTTATGAAAAAAAAAAGACAGGTAGAGAGCTCCATTTAATACTATTTAACACCAACATAGCAGCTTATTACTACTGTATTAATCTACTCCATATATAGCTACTGTAATGTTCTCTACCTGGCATCTCAAAAATAAATGCATGTTTGAGAGGTAAAAGAATATGTTTTTTACTTTTTCATTTTTTTTTTAATGTTTATTCATTTTTGAGAGACAGAGCACAAGCAGGGGAGGGGGAGAGAGAGAGGGAAGCAGAATCCGAAGCGGGCTCCAGGCTCTGAGCTGTCAGCACAGAACCTGACGCGGGGCTCACGGACTGCGAGATCATGACCTGAGCCAAAGTTGCACGCTTAACCGACTGAGCCATCCAGGTGCCCAAAGGATATGTTTGTGTTTTTATTATTTTTTTTTAACGTTTGTTTATTTTTGAGAGAGAGAGAACAGGGAAGAGGCAGAGAGAGGGAGACACAGGATCCGAAGCAGGCTCCAGGCTGCAAGCTGTCAACACAGCGCCCGATGTGGGACTCGAACCCACGAACTGTGAGATCATGACCTGGAGCTGAAGTTGGATGCCCAATCGACTGAGCCACTCAGGCACCCTCCCCCCACCCCCGCAAAGGATATGTTTTTTAACATATCCTTGGAAGTGCACTTAGGGAAAATAGTTGGAACAGGGCACACCATTCCTGCTTCTCTTTCTACCAGGGTGCCCTGTTCAGGTGAAGGGAAGGGCCAAACAAACAGCATTCAGGTTTCTGCCAAATGACCCTAGTCACTGCTTTGGCTCTGGCAAGGGCCGGGTCCCCGCTATAGACTCTGTGGAGCTGAAAGCTGAATACAGAATACTTCTCTGTGACTCTAGCCTGTGGAGCAGACTTGTCTGGCCCAGATCACACTTGAATAGATGAAAAGAATCCGTTTTTGCCTTGGCCCGAGGCCTGCAGTGGAGGCCACAAAGGCGCTTACAGACACACTGCAGTGGAAGGGCAGCAAAGAAAGAGGAGAGAAGACTTTGGAGACTTTTTAGAAGAAATAAACAAATCCTCAAGAACATTTCCAGCTGATGTAGATTATGAGATGTTCCAATAGCCCCTTTGCTCTCATTTGGAAAAATTAAAATTGCAAAGCAACTAGTTAGAGCCTCCTGTGTTTTCGCTGGTATCTCGTCTTCCAACCTCTTTATGGAAATCTAGGTGAAGTTACAGCCCTAAAGGTGGGACCCTGGGAGATGAGAAAACACCCCGTGAACAAGATGGATTTCTCCCCAGAAGTCTGATCCAGGAATTCAAGAGTTTAACCAAAGTAAGAGAAATGCCAGTTCCTGCATGATAATGATGTTGGGAAACCTAGCAGTGATTTTTATCAAGGTGCTTTGTTTGGTGGGTATTTGTGAGAACTAGTCCCTTTGTTTAAACGTTGTCTTTGGAATAGCTGGAAAGGCAAGTTCTTACCCCCTTTCTACTCTGGTTGGAACCAATGAAATGGGATTCTCACATGTGAGAATGGCCGTGTGGAATGTTCCTGCCCTGACAACTTTGTAGAATACATTCTACAGCCCCTGTAGAATGCAGGGACATTTAGGGCAGACCTGTCTAGGGCAGAACCTGTAATTGGACAAGGAAGTAGGGTCTGCAGCACCTACACTAGGGAGGAAGCTCAATCCTGCTAGTTACCAGATTGGTTACTCTTGGCTATTTCCAAATGAGAGGAAACACATGTTTTGGGAGAAAAATAAGTAGACTATCGTAGACTATCAGGTGAAACCTCTTCTACATTTTTTCCTCCAATGTATTTCTACCCTTGCTTCCTATAGTGATCTTTCTGGCCTTTGCCAGAAAGCATTTTGGTATATGTGCCATGGAGTCGTGATCCCCTGTATCACCAACACTTGGGATGCGTGTTAAAATGCAGACTGCCAGGTTCCACCCCAGAACTGCTGAATCAGAATATCTGGGAGGGAGGAGTAATGTGCCTATTTAATTATCTCAAGTTTGAGAAGAATTGGGCCCTGAAGACAGAGACCTGACTACAAACCATAGCATTGCCAGTTATAATGGTGATCTTACGCAAATTGTTTAACCTCTGTCTCAGTTCTCTGGGTTGCAAAGCAGGGACCATTATACCTACTTGATGTTGTTGTTGCAAACATTAAGTACTACATTTTTAATTAGTGTGCACAGCTTAGCTTGGAGCAGAGTAAGCATTCAATGTATGCCAGCGATTACGATGCTATCATCTCGATAAATCGTGAAGTTCGGAGCCTCCTGAGGGGCTGCAGATCAATTGGTTTAACCTCACAGCTTTGTCCCCCTTAGTCCTTCAGTAGCCAGGCCTCCTCTACACGCTGCCTTAGTAAGCAAAGAAGAGCCAGCTGGTGTAAGCCCTTGTCCCAAGCGTTTGCCCAGGATAGCCTTCCCTGTAGCTCTTGACCCCACGATTCCCTGCTTTGGTCTTCTTATCTTATGCCACCTGGCTCTGTTCTCTGGCTTCCATATGTGCTGCTTTGCTCAACCTGGTGGCCTCTTCAGGCTCCTTCACCACTCCAGATCCTTGACTGTCTTTAATCTGCATGCTATCTTTATTTTGGCATTACTCACAATTTTCTGTAAAAGACCCCTTCATCCATTTTCTTTCCTGTGGCTCTCCCAGTGGTGTGACTAGGTACCCTATCCCTTGTCAGAGGAAGAGAATCCAGATAAACCACACTTGAAGCACAAACTCTTTGTGAATAGACACATACAGAGAGGTGGAAAACAACTGGAGTATTTGCTTCAAAATACCGGCCTCCTGGAGTTAGAGTCTTTGGTCCTTACTCCATTTTATGAAAGCTTTTGTACTTCCTTTTAAACTCCATTCCACTCTTTTGCCTTTCAAAGCTGAAAAGTGGGTTTGCGCAGAGCCTTTTCAGGAAGGAAGGTGTGCTCAGTAGGGTGTGTGAGAACAATAAAACAGCATTCTGGGCTTGACAGCTTCCAACTCAAGGAGCTGGTTATTAACTGCTCAAAGCTTGAAATGCCAAATATGTGTGAGTGGGTGGTTATGATTCCTCTCTCTCTCTCCCTCTTTTCCTCTCCCTCTCTACCTCTCCCTCTCTGCACCCACCCCCCCTCCTTAGTTCTTAAATTTGTTAAGCCATTGGGTATTCTTCCCAAGAGAGCAGTATAGAAAAGAAACATCTCTAGTGTAATTGTCCTTCCTTAACAGTTGGGTGAAAATACAAGCAATATAAAAGGAACGTGAAGTCATAACGGTTCCCATTGAATCTCAAAACACCAACTGTAAACTAATTCATTCTTATGCCCTGATAATGGAAGAAGTTGGAAAGTATCATTGTCCTTGGGGTTCAGGTGGGAGATTGGAGGGGTGGAATCATTCAGTCATTTCCCCAAGGTTGCTCTGTGAGTCTCTGTGGAAACAGAACTTTAGTACCAGCAGCGATTATCATGTCTTAAATACCTGGCAGCCCTTGACATTGTTGACCCTCTGTCTCTCGAGATGGATCTCTCTCTCTCACTCTCATGCACACGTGTGCACACACACACACACACACACACTGTACCTGTTTCCCACATAGAAGCAGGAATCTTCACTTCTCCTTTGGCTCTGCCTTTTACAGAGTAACCAGTATAGTTTGATAACACTTCAGAGACACACTTATTGGGATTAAGAAAGTCTTGGATATGTGAGTAAAAAAGAACTAGGTTATCCTGTTGGTATTAAAGGGAATTTTGGAGACCTCCAATTATAGATTGCTTGGAAGTGAAATCAAAATTGAGGTCTTAGTAAGATTAATTCACAGACTAGGCAGGAATCGAGACAGATTATAAGGTAACTAGATTTATATTTACAGAAAAATCAAACAAATATAAAATACGAGAAACATGAGAATAAAATTAATGAGTATCTGGATCAGGTATTGAGGGAATAAGCTAAGGCTGAACGTGTTTCTTCTAATAAACTACATTCAGGCTGTAATTAGTACCAGATAGCATTAACTGTGTTTCCAACCACTCAAGAATTTTAGTCAATTATAAAAGTATAACAATTCTACCAGAATATGTGTGGACTTTGGAACTTTTGTGGTTTGACCTGCCAAAGCTTGAGCATAGAACCAAGCTTTGAGGCCCTCTCAGGACTTCCCAAGGAAAAATGAGAAATCAGTGTTGGATAGTGTTTAGGGAACACCCTTATTGGGGATTCTTACTTTTTAAGTAAACAAAATCCTTAAGCCAAAGGGTTGAGGCACTGAGCATGGAATTCTAGGTATCAGCCTGGAGGTGAAGAAAGACTTCTGATTCTTCCAGGTTCATGATATGCACTCATATTTAGCAACAAGCGTAACCCACCAGCCATCACTAACTAGAGCAAAAAACCCTTACAGCACTAGAAATGTCCAACAATAGGAGAATATTAAAGGAAGTATGGTATGGACATATGATCATATGAACATGATGTAGATAAATATTTATTAACATGAAAAATGAAAAAAAACTTGTTAAGGGAAAAAGCATATGGTGCACATTAGTTTCAATATGGTCCTGTTTCTGTTAAAAAAAATATATATATGTATACATTTTTAGAAAGATATGTCGGAGATATGTACTGGAATATTAGCAGTAATTACTAATTACTAATTACCTTTCAACTGTAGGATTACCGTTTTTGTTTTTTCATTTTACCGCCATTTCCGATTTTTAAACAATGAGCTTGTATTACTTTATCCGTTTTGAAATCTTCATTTTTTCAAATATAGAACACTAATGTTTCTGAATTAAAAAAAAAAACCGATTTTTATTTAAAATAAGTGCAACATGCCATACTGGTTTCTGCTTCCTAAAGTAAGGAGAGATTCGTGAGCAGCTTAGGAATTCATCAATCATTCATGTCTCCTATGTTCCAGGTGTCGGGTATAGGAATCCAGGCTAAATAAAGCTGTGTTGCATCCCAGAGTTCCTCCATAGAAAAGACAGGAAATTTCCACGCTGCCGGGCTAGCATGCAGACTTTCCAACGGCATCAAGCTACCGCACGGCTCCTTTCATTTCGCCCCGGACACACGTAGAATAAATAGCAAGATTTTCTTTGAGGTAGGACAGTTCTTGTTGCATTGGTCAGCTCACCTCATTGGGCTCCTGCTATTGCTGGCCACTCTGCCACTTTAAAATTAGTTACTGACACAGTTTCCTGAAAGCATAGTCTGGCATATAAAAGTAATTTCTGAGAAACAAAGTCACTTCAGCCTGAAGACCACGTTTAGAGGTCGCGCATCAGCAGACAACCGCTTACGTAACAGTTTGTCTTTGTTCCTCTGGCCATGGGTGACCTTTCCACTCCTTCCTGCTGACACCATCCCCGACAGAAAAATTCCCTCCTGAGCTTCGGCAGAGAATAATAACAGCAGCTGCATGACTTTTACTTAATGTAAATACTCTATTTACTTTTGTATTTAATTTATGCATCTGTCCGATGTTTGCACAGCTGTTTGATGTCTGTGTACCCATAGACTAACCTTTGCTGATTTGATCTATCTTAAACTCTAAGTACCGAGAAATGGAGGGGACTCCCAGCTCACTCTTCCTTGCCCAGCCTCCAGCCTCCAGCCTGGTACCATATAGATGAGGACTTCATTAAAAAGGATGCTTCCGAGTGAGAGTTAGTCATCTCCTTAGAGTTATCTTTCTCTCTTGGTAAAACGAAGGGTCAAAATTTCCTGATCTGTTCTGGGGAAACATGATGGTTGACTTTGTTTTCCTTGTAAAAGGATGCATTGTAGTATTGAGGTGATGTTGAGGAGGTTTGTCTCCGCCCCCCCCCAAAAAAAAAGCAACTGCACCAGAGGATTTGGGGAAATGTAGGATCGGAGAACTAGCCCAGAAGCAGGGCTAGTAATTAAGGAATGGATAGAGATGGAACAGTTCCTCTCTTATTGAGGTTTACTTGCCCATCAGAAAACCGAGTAAGGGGGCACCTGGATGGCTCAGTCCATTAAGTGTCCTGCTTTGGCTCAGGTCATATTCTTGCGGTTCCTGAGTTCAAGACCTGTTGTCGGACCCTGCTGTCAATGCAGAGCCTGCTTTGGATCCTCTGTCTCTCTCTCTTTCTGCATCCTGCTTGAATGCATGCTCTCTCTCCCTTTCTTTCTCTCTCAAAAAGAAATAAAAATTTTGACTGGGTATGTGAAATGCCAATGGTTCGGCTAATCAATATTCCAGAGCTTAGCTTGAGACACAGTTCTTGAAGGTGGATTTATTTCTGATGCTGTCTCTTTGCGGATGTGGGAAGAGTCATGGCCACCTGCACCAGGTACAATTACTGAAGGCAGTAGGTGGCATGCAAATGCAGGGACCACTGGTCTTCCCTCTAGGAGTAGGAGGGAAAGGAAGAGGGTGAGGTGGGACTTCTTCTGTTGGATGGGCTTTTTCCAGCAACGTACAGTTAATTTATTCTTAAATAACTTTCTTGTCCAATTTTGTATGACCTAGCCATCAACCCATATTTATTAAAAAAGAGATGCCTTTCATGAAAAGAAAAAGATAATAAAGTACACAGGTTGGATTTCAGTCAGAATTTGAATCTCTGAGAGCACCTGGATGGCTCAATTGGTTAAGCGTTGACTTTGGCTCAGGTCATGATCTCTCAGTTTGTGAGTTCGAGTCCCATGTCAGGCTCTGCAGAGCCTGGAGCCTGCTTTGGATTCTGTGTCTCTTTCTCTACCCCTGCCCCCACTCGTGCTCGCTCTCTCTCTCTCTCTCAAAAATAAACATTAAAAAAAAAGAATTTGAATCTCTGTGCCTCAGTTTCTCTGAAAGTTAATACTGCCTCATATTTGTTGATAAAGCTTTGGGTCCTCAACTGAAAGGTATTCCACAAAGCATAGACGACTCTAAATTACCCTAACTATAATTTTCTCAGCTGCTTGACTTTTTCTCTCACTACTGTAGTAATCTTCAACAAAGTATTCTGTAGTCACAAGGAAAACAGTTGCTGTTGCTTTTTGGTTAAAATCCATCGAGAACTAAAGAGAAATACTTTTTAAATTAGATCATGACCCAGAAAAGGAGTGAACTAGTAAGTTTGAGTCTGTTATCAGCTGCCTGAGACTGGCCTTTTATACCACTCTGAGGAGTACTGTTGTTTGTTTTCATCATGAAATACATAAGAGAAAAAATTGAGTGGGGACCAGGGGAATAATATTTTGATAGGGTAGTTTCATTGTTTTGTCAGATATATTGTGACCCCTAACCCCCCACTATATCCAGGGACTGCCCATACTTCAAGTTAAATACAAAATAACTTTCAAGGCCAAGTGCAAGTGATTTAAAAAAAATGATAAAATGGCACATTGGATTATCTGCTACAGTTCTTCTCAAGTTGCCCAGGAAACCTAGCATCTAAATTTCAGAATCATAGGTAAATTCTCAGCCAACATGAATTTTGAATACAGCAGTAAAACACAGATGTTTTAGACCTTCTGAGATGCATTAAGTTCTGGAAACCAGAAGCCATAAAAGACAAAGTCGTGGGAGGGGAATTGTAGGAAGCACCCTGGGAAAGAAGCAGCCTTGGAGTTGAATGACCTCTCTTTGATCTCTCTCTTTCCCAAGTCACTTTCCCATGCGCTTCCTCAACACTGGTTTCAGTTCTTTAGATCTAATAAAAGGCTCTGGGGTCGGGAGCATCCCCAAGCAGCTGAGTAGAGTGCTGATTCAGGCAGAGCTCTGAGGGAGGGGTATAGCACTCAATGTGTTTACAGTGAAATGGTGTGTGTGTGTGTGTGCGCGTGCGTGCGTGTGTGTGTGTGTGTGTGTGTGTGTGTGTGTGTGTTCTCTTGAGCAGTAGCAACATCTCATCACCCTCCCCACTGCACAGCCACCGATAGATTTAGTTTCCTCCAAGCCACCTCCATGAAACATACGTTTTAAAAATAAAGCAGCATGTTTGCTGGGGAAATACAACTTCAAAAAGTTCCCCCTTCCAAACATTTTGTTGCCCCTTAAGGATTTCATATACATCAATGTTATAGTTGTCTCTTTGTTTTTTTTTTTTTTCCAACGTTTTTATTTATTTTTGGGACAGAGAGAGACAGAGCATGAACGGGGGAGGGGCAGAGAGAGAGGGAGACACAGAATCGGAAACAGGCTCCAGGCTCCGAGCCATCAGCCCAGAGCCCGACGCGGGGCTCGAACTCACGGACCTCGAGATCGTGACCTGGCTGAAGCCGGACGCTTAACCGACTGCGCCACCCAGGCGCCCCTATAGTTGTCTCTTTGTTAATTGTTTCATGAGCCCCTGCATGACTTTGCTTGCTAAGAAGCAGAATTAATACTTTATTCAACAACTTAGATTTTATTGTGATTCCTTTCATTTCCTGGCCTCAGTTCACATCGGACTATAAAATGGAATCTCTGTTGCTGAGGATGATGCCAAGTGTAGAGCTCAGACAGTGGATTGCTTTGGTACCTCTGAACAGTTTTTCCTGATCATTTTAGAAATGTGGAGAGATTTTTTGTAAGTCTTTAGTTGTCTCTCAAAATTAGATTTATTTCTGCCTCGTTTTCAAAATATTATGCAAAGAAGTTTGGGAGGCATAATAATCACTGTTAATTTCCAAATTCCTTTTCTTTCCAAAGCTTTTTCATGATAATTAAATTATTCTACTTTTTCTGATACACCCAAACTAATGAACAAAGTGAGCAGGCCCATTTCACAGATGGGAACACAGATGGGAAATGCCATTGACTTCCTCAAGGTCACAGAGTGGGACAAGATAGAAAAATGACAGGGAGAACTAGCATCTGCTAAAATTTACCACATTTCTTTCCAAGATGGTGATTATTTTTGTTGGGAATGAGAAGACATTTCATATAACTTGGCTTTAATTTTCTGTGCCCTTAACTTAAACAGATCAAAACCTAATTACAGGTTAGAGTATGATTTTGCCTTATAGGTATTAAATTACTCATTTCATATGTATCCTTCACTACTGAATCTTGATATTTTCTCAGATTTTCAATATAATTCGTTTCAATTTGACTTGCAGTAATTTGCAAATTATATAATTTTATAATTTGCAGCTGTCTGCACTTGTGATAAGTGTAAAGATACATCCATAGCAATAAGTAACAGCAGAAAGTAAGTGAGCATACAGATTATGTACTCGGGCAGTACAGAATTTATTCATTTATTTGGCAATATGAATGCAGTGGTGAAAAACAAAGTACCTGACCTCGAGGAGCTCTCATTTTACTAAGAGAGGCAAATAGGTAACCAGTTACAAAACATAATCATCTACATGATCATTTCTGTGTCCAAAAAAAAAAAAAGAAAAAGAAAAAGAAAAAAAAAGAAAGAAAGAAAAAGAAAAAAAAAGAGCAGAATAAGGGGACAGAGAAGGCAAACCTATTTTATAGCAGTTGAAAAGTTTAATTAATTACTTTTTTAAGTTTATTTATTTATTTTGAGAGAGAGAGGGAGCATGAGAGAGTGGAGGAGGGAAAGAGAGAGAGACTGAGAGAGAGAGAGGATCCCAAGCAGGCTCCACACTGTCAGTGCAGAGCCTGATGTGGGGCTTGATCTCACGGACCAGGAAATCATGACCTGAGCTGGAATCCAGACTTGGATGCTTAACCAGCTGAGCCACCCAGGTGCCCCAAAAAGGTTAATTTAAAAGAAGGGAAGTGACCCTGGCTGCTTTTAAGGAACAGCTGGAGGCTGGCCTCCTAGCTGGCAAAGTGAATGTTAAGAAGACAAGACTTTGTGGGGCACCTGGTGGGCTCAGTCCATAGAGAATATGACTGTTGATCCGGGGGTTGTGAGTTCGAGCTCCATGTCAGATGTAGAGATTACTTAAAAAAAAAAAAAAAAAAAAGAAAGAAAAAGCAAAAAGAAAAGAAGACAAGACTGGAGAAGTGCATTGGGACTAAAGGGGGGACTTGCAAGGCTAGGGAAGGGCTTTGGATTTTATTGTAGTGTGATTAGAAGAATAGAGCACTGGAGAGTTTGGGGCAGGGAGTATGATATTATCTTACTAATATTTGGAAAGAAATACTCAGGTTGCTACACTGAGGCTAGACCATGAAGGGGAAAGAGTGGAGGCAGGAGACCAGTTAGTCACCCAGGAGAGAGATTATAGGGGCACAGATGTGGGTGTTAGTGGTAAAGAGGGACAAAAGAGATTGAATTCAGTATATGTTTTGAAGTAAAACTGGAAGGCTTTGCTACAAAAATGAAAGCAGTGTTTGAGAGATATTTTTGTCTTGAGATGGGAGAGACTTGAAGGAAGCAATTTTGAGTTTTGTTTTTAATACAGAAAATGAAGAGTTCTGTTATGGGCACATTAAGTTTGAGATATCCAAATGGAGATGCCATGGAGGCAGCTGGATATATGAGCCCGGAGTGCTGGGAAGAGGTCGGGGTTGAAGATATACATCAGTGGATGGAGGCTATTTAAAGCCAAGGGCTGGAGGAGACTGCCCTGGGAAGGAGTATAGAAAGAGAATAGAAAAGGCCCAAGGTCAGAGCTGCGGGCCAGCCAACATTTAGAATCCTGGAAGAGGAGAAGGACTTAAGTGAAGAGACAGCAAAGGAACTACCATCAAGCTGAATGATTCAAAGCAGAAGTGTAGAGAGCTATAGCTGGGTGTAAAGGATTAAAGACTGAAAAAGGAAATCTGTGTGGGAGAACAACCCGAAGTCCTACATTATTGTGATAGAGGCTAATGTGAACCAAAATGTGGCCAGTGGAGGACAGGAGAAAAGAGAGTTTATTGTTTCAATGCGTGCCCCCAGGGATGTGTCACATCCCAGGGAATAGGACTGCTGAGCCCTTTCTAAAATTTTGCTCAATAGTAGCTTTTTGTTGTAAAGGGCTCAAAGTTTAAGAGAGGTTACTCCTTGGGCATCTGTATTAGCCAGGAGAATGCAACACAGAGGACACGTCTTTTCAAAAATCTATTTTGTTGTCCTGTTTTATGGGACGCTTTATGGAGCTGGCCCTTGGGCCAGGAAAAAAATAAATAAACAAGGTAATGTCAAATGTCACTTTGGGGAAATTCTCTATTAAACCTGGCCCACTTTCAGCAACTCATATTTCTCAAGCCAGCTGTTGAGCATTCAATTTGGGGATGAATAAGCTTCCCCCCTTCCCTTGCTCAATTCCCAAGCCTCTCTCTGAAACTCAAGGTTAGGTGAGTGTTGCAGTCGTCCGTGTGGCTGCCCTCTCACTGGCTCTATTTGTCTGCACCATGACGCTGCTTCAGTGCCTGGAGGGGACTGCAGTGCAACAGATCAGAGATGCCAGGAGTGAGCCCAGATGCTACTGTCTGGAAGATGACAGTGCCAGGCTGAGGCCTCCAACAGCTTCAGAGGGAGAGGGGTTAGCCTTTTTTCCCCCCTCCCTCTCTTGCCCCTCACCTGTTGTGGTATTGAATCAACGCACAACAAATGCAGATATTTAACATTATTTTACAGTTCGACAGGCTTTTTCTCTTTTACGGAAGGTTGCAATTTTTAGGTTAGATGTATTGGATCACTAAAGGTGTTATTAGGACACAGGTAATTGATTACAAACATCTGAAACACCAAGTTCAGATGGCTGCAGAGTTGCCCAGAAATAACCACCTTCAGTTTAGCTACAGGTTTAGCAATAATAACTATTATTCCTAGGATATTTGGATGCTTCTTTCCAAGGAGAGGGAGTGCTGACTCAGAATGAGAGTAAGGAGCATCAGCACCCTCAAGCTTGCTCAAACACCTCTGACATTTGGCATACACATATGGAATCCATTTGTGCTTTCTCTGAACTAGATATAATAGCAACAAGGGGAAAGTTACCAAAATGTTTTGAGGCTCTGAAGTAAAATATCTGTGTCATCCAACAAATGCATAAATCCTAGCTCCTTTCTATATTTACCTCCTCCACCGGTTGGGCATAACCCTTGAACATTCAGCCACTGCAGCTGAATTTCGGGGTGTGATCGCAAAACTCTGGGATGTGAAGATTTTCAAAAAGCATGCAGAATGTCATTACTGTAGTTGAGAGTAGGCAAGGGACTGGAGCCTTGGGCAAAACTTGCTTCCCATGCTGACTTGGTTTAATGTCCAGTACTGGCTTCCTTTTGACATCCCAGGAGGTTTTATGTTTAATGCTCACCAATCCTGGGAACAACACAAGCTATTGAATTCCTCTCTACATACATGTCCCTCTTTCCAGAGATGGCTCCCTGTGGTCCAAAGCGACCCCCTGGAACTGCTGCAGTTTGGAGAAAGAGTGATTAAAAAAATTTTTTTTAATGTTTATTTATTTTTGAGAGAGGAGCAGAGAGAGAGGGAGACACAGAATCCGAAGCAGGTTCCAGGCTCTGAGCTGTCAGCACAGAGCCTGACAGAGGGCTTGAACCCATGAACCGTGAGATCACCACCTGAACCGAAGTCTGACCCTTAACCGACTGAGCCACCCAGGCGCCCCAAAGGAAGAGTAATTTTTAAACTACGGGCTTTTGGTTGAAATCAAGATCTCCAGTCTTCATGATTTATCTTGCTGTTTCTCTAGCACTTAGGAAGTACCCATTAAGACTTATGGATACTAAGTATACCTGTCTCCAGCAGATGGCTGGGATACCAGGATCCAATTTATTTGAAGTAGGCTTCTTTAAATGTTCCTATCCCAGTTTGTCCCTCTATGTACACTTCTCATTCTATCCCTGACCTTGTTCTCTGCTAGAAAACATCCAGAATCTTGGTCTTTAAAGAAACTTTGGTTATACTGGAGCTGGCAAGTGTGGGATTACTGAACATGTTCACTCCCTAATTTCCCCCCCAGGATGTGTTGAAATCCTGCTTCACCTACATGCCCTTGAAATTGTGCTAAGTGTGGTCAAGGCCACATTTTATATTCAATGACACCCACTGAAATGACTGAATGCTGAGTGGACCCAAATCACTGCAGTGACATTAGATGATGCAGTATATTTGGCATCTGTAGGTTTGAAGTCCAAAAGTTAAATTATGTAGGTTAACCACCACCTCCCAACAACATTTAGATACCACATGAATCAGGAGTGAAAAGTACATATATAAAAGAAAACAACGAAAATAGAACGGTAGAATGTCAAGATCTATTCTGTTACACAGATGGTTATTGCAGGTGGAAGGAAGCGCTGCTCATCTCTGGAGGCTGAACAAAAGGAATAGGGAAGAACCAAGGGCAGTGCCATCCACAGGCAGTGGGTTCCCTGTGAGCTGCTTCACTTGCTCCAAAATCGCTTTTCAGTCTAGCCGCGCACCTTCAGGTTTGCTACTCTCTCACCCTTGCTTGTCCTTCCTCTCCCCTGCCATGTCGCTTCCAGTCTTCTGGTCCATAACTCTGAATGAAGAAACCAACTGAAGGAACTTTTAGGCCTCCGATTCCAAATAATAACCGATGCGAGTTGGTTTTGGACCAAAATGCGCAAGAGCTGGAGCCACGAGGATCTTCCTGACTAGTGGCAACACCCCCTCTCCTCCCCCGAGCGGTGACAGTGTTCAGGGGTCAGTTGGGAGTGGAGAGGAGCCACTGCCGTAGTCTCGCAGGATAGCTCTTCCTGGTGTTACTGCTGCTGCGGCAGGTTTTTTATTTTTGCACCGCAGCACAATGCAGAAGCCGAGGCATCACACTACGTCCGAATCCCTACGGCAGCAAGCATCTCAGCCCCCTTCCAGCTCCCCGCCGGCCCTCGCGCCCCCGGGGAAGGCGAGCCACGCGCCCCTCGCCGCCCCCCCGCATTGCACGTGCGCTCCCGGGACAACAGCAGGCGAGGGCGGCCGGGCCGCCCCAAGGACGCACACGAAGTGGGATGCCTCGGCTTCTGCATT
>NW_024412402.1:20522147-20539326 GCF_014898765.1 Herpailurus yagouaroundi | reverse complement strand
GCAGACACGGAGCGGCGAGCGGGGCGCAGCGACGCCGCGGCGGCGCGGCGGGGCCGCGGGGCTCGGTAAGGCGGGGGCCGCGGGAGGGCCGGGGGCTCGGGTGACGTGGGCAGGCGCCGCAGGGAAAGCTGCGGGGGCCTTGCTTGCCTTTTTAGAATAAATTCTTTTTAAAGTAAAGGTTCCGGATCGAATGTTCTTAGAAGACCATCTCGGGTTTCCCCCGGACCCCCCCTCCCCACGGCTCCCCCCCCCCCCCCCCGCCCGGACTCATTTCCCCAGCCTCCCGGGGTGGACCGCGCTTTGGGCCGACCGCCTCCCGCGCTCGAATCCCCAAGTCCCCCCCTCCCCCCCCCCCCCCCCCCCCCGGCCTGGGCGGACCAGGGGTTCGGACGGATTTCTGGCCTGCTGCAGTGCTTCGCGGCTGAGGCTCAAGTCCAGCAGGAGCCGTGACTCCCAGGGAATAGCTGAGTGGGGGCTCTGGGGACACGGGCGCTCCCAGAGGAGCCGCCGCTGGAGCGTTTCCCTCCGCTGCTGCCCACGGGCGACCTCGCGGTGCCCGCCCCCCGGTGTGCGTGGGGCAGGCTGGGCGAGCCGTCTCTGCTCGCAGGGACTACCTTGGAGTTTTCCCTCTCATCTTTCTAATTGGCTGAAGTTGCCGCTACATATTGGACGAAACTGGTGACTTAGTGCCCTCCCCAGCCCCCGTCCCGAGCTCACCGTATTGGGCCTTTCTCATTTTGTTGACTTGAGTAAATATGGGAAAGGTTTTCGCAAATAGATCACAAGTATCGGTAGGGAGGGAAAGTCAAACCTGATGTCGTAGCTTTAGTCTACTTCTGGACCCTTGATAACTTAACCTTCTGTTGCTGAAGCTTAAAGAAGGTGGAGGGGAGAAGACTCACAGCAGGATGCTTGGGATGCAGTTTAGTAGTTATCTTTTAGGAAATAGAATTTGGATAATTATAATTTTGATCTCCATGCAGAATTGCAATCTGCTTTTAAAGTGCTTGGGGCGGTGCGTGATGCTACGTGGGTAGCTGGCAGCTGAGCCACATTGCATTGTTGTCAGCATCTCTTTTATTTTCCATTCTTTCCGAGTTTTATTTGGCACAGATTTAGACCTTTCAAGTCCGTCTGAATGGGAATAACTTCTGATACACTGGTTGCTTTTCTAAACGTTGTCCATATTCATATTTATATTGGAAGAAGGAAAAGCATATGGTACTGGGGGACAGTGGCTGTTAGAGTCCAGATAATGTGCTAGTTTGATTCAGTAATAGGATTTGTTGTAATATGTTTGGGGAGTGATGGTTATAATTCTTTAGTATATTTTTCCTTATGGTGTAAATTGACATCTAACTCGGAGTCTTGTTATTTGCTCCTTGGACTTGAGAGTGAAGAAAATAGAAGCTTAACTGCTGCCACAACATGACCTCAGAGTTTTCAAGTACTCATTGGTATGAATTCTTTTCATTAGGGCTGCTCGTGAAGAGGAGACATTATGGTGTTGTAATGTCCATTTACAGGAATATCTGGTATCTACTTCATTCCTAAAATTGGGTATGTGGTGATTCTTTATAGAACAAGTCTCTAGAATGGGGTGAGTTTGGAACCGTGTCTTCTTCATACCATCGTCCCTATAAGCAGCCCATGGAATAAAGCAGCACTTTGGACAGAGACTTGTCCTGCCATAGCTGGCGTGGAGGCCCAGTTTACTGTATGGTCGTGCACATTGAGGTGGGCGATAAAGTGTAAGTGGGCCAGAGAGGAAATGTTAGTTGGAAGAACCTTCCCCGGTTATATAACTGTTTTGTTTTCGAGGGAGTGACTAGGAAGCAGCCAGGCAGGTTCAACTGTCGTTAGAGTCTTTGATGTTGGTTTGAATTCCAGTTGTTATGTTCCTTTTATTTTCTTTTCCCAACCCCCACATCATATTCCAGTCATCAGTTGGGTGAGACTTTAATGGCAGTACATTCATCTCCACCTCCCATTCTCTTTCCCTTATTCTGTCTTTAGATGTCTTATTCAGCAGTGTTTCCCTTTTCCCAGCTGGCCTGGGTATATTGTCTGCATAGTATATATAGATTCACTGTTGACTGTAAATGCATTTAACAAATGTCAAGGAGTAGCACCTGTTTTCTTCAGAAGACTGTGGTGGCAGAAGAAAAATGGAACAAGATGAATGTTGTTCAATGTATTTTAAAGGTTGTATTATGTTGTATTTATAGATAATGGTTAATATTCTTGAGAATTTAGGATTTCACCTGTTAACATGAAACCTGATGTCCATGGAAGTAGTTAAGAGACAGCAGGCCTTGACATCAGGTCATGGTTGCAATTCTGCCGCTTCGTAGCTGTGTGGCCTGGTTCCTTCTTTGGGAAAGGTATTTACATTTCCGAGCTTGTTTTCCTTAGGTGTAAAACAGAGATGAGGGGGCTCGCATTGTCTTCCTTACAGAGTTGTTGTGAAGGATGAGATGAGAGGATGTGAAACTGCTTTGTAAAATATTTTATACACGTAAGGTATTACTGTTATTATGTATAAATTTACTATTTAATTGTTTTCAGTATGTTAACATCAATTTTAGAAAATGTGCATGAGGAATGAGAATGTGTTAGATTTCTTCCACTTCCAAAATTTTGTGATTCTTTCTCATTCTTAGGAAATCCATACGTAGTACCTATAGTTTTGTATTCTTTGGAAATTTTGATTATTCTGGGACAGATGTCAAGCTTATTGAGACTTAAGCTTCTTTATTTTATTTTTTTAAATGTTTATTTTGAGAGAGAGAGAGAGCGAGAGCAAGAGTGTGTGTGCACGGGACAGAGAGAGGGGGAATGAGATAATTCCAAGCAGACTCCTTGCTGTCAGTGCAGAGCCTGATGTGGGGCTCCATCCCACAAACTGTGAGATCATGGCCTGAGCCGAAGTCAGCAGTCAGATGCTTCACTGACTGAGCCACCCAGGTGCCTAAATTCTGAAAGAAGTTACAAGTTAGGATTTGTGAGAAGGGTTGAGTAAAAAAAATATTTTATATTTGTCTGCCTCATTTATTATAGAAGTTGGCAGAATTCAGTCTGTAGGCCAAATGTGGCCCACAGTTTGTTTTTTGTATGGCCTATGAGCTAAGAATGATTTAAAAACTTTTAAATAATAGGAAAAAAATCAAAAAAGACATTTCATAACGTGTACAAGTTATATGACATTCAAATATCAGTGTCCATAAATACAGTTTTATTGGAACACAGTCTTGCTCATTTGTTTATGTATTGTGTGTGGCTACATTGGCAGTGCAACAGCAGAGTTCTTGCAGCAGAGACAGTATGGCTGGCAAAGCCTAAAATATTTATCTTCTGGCCCTTTACTGAAAAAGTTTGCCAACCCCTGATTTAGGACTTGGACATTTTTGCTTTACTTAGCATATGCCTTATTTCCTGTCATAGCATTACAGGGGTTAAGACCCCTTGAAAGACTCTAATTTCTGCTTTGGAGCCATGTAGTCTTAAGTTCGAATGCCAGCTGCGATACTTACAAACTTTGATCCAGGGCAGACTAATGTCTTGGTGCCTCAGTTACCTCCTTGATTCACAGTGACACTAGAATCTGTCTTAGAAGTTGTACTGTTGATTAGATGAAGTGGCACTTGTCAGTGCTTAACACAGCATAAGCATATAGTAAGCACTCAGTGAGTTATCGATGATTATGATGGTGGTGGCTAAACACTATGCCTGAAATATCGTAGGCCACCTTTGCCCCTGTATTGTAGAGTTGTTTTCCTGAGCGGTATGCTGCTCGTTACAGAATTTTCTCCTTCACTGAAACCATTAGTTTAGTTCACGACTGATAATTGGAATAACTTGAGAAATTTCCCATATATTGTACTGTAGTTTTATTAATCACTTGCTTATTTAGATGATTAAGAATGGATGGAAAGAAAGTTCAGCTGTTTTTTGGAGATCCTGGTTTTTGACCATTCCCTGATACTGTTCTATGTTGCAAACTGAAGTTAAATACCACTTCTCATTTGGTACTGGTCTTTCTTTCTTTCTTTCTTTCTTTCTTTCTTTCTTTCTTTCTCTCGAGAGATATGTGAGAAAAACCTATCTTAATGAGGCCACGGTGTTAGATAACTTTTCTTACATGTATATGACACTCTAAATTTTCCTTATGATTTGCATTAGCATCCCTATTAACATCCTGTTCAGAGTTGAAATAATAAAACTTAATATTTTATTCTAAAATTTTTTTAACTTTTATTTATTTTTGGGAGACAGAGAAAGACAGAACACGAGTGGGGGAGGGGCAGAGAGAGAGAGGGAGACACAGAGTCCCAAGCAGGCTCCAGGCTCTGAGCGGTCAGCACAGAGCCCGATGCAGGGCTCAAACCCACGAACTGCGAGAACATGACCAGAGCCAAAGTCGGACACTCAACCGACTGAGCCACCCAGGTGCCCCTTAATATTTTTTTTCTAAAGGTAGACCTAGTTTACTGTCTAGAGGCTTTGATATTAGGCTGTTTTTTGAAGTATTTGGTTTAAATTATCTTACAATTGAGAAATTGGATGTGCTTCTCAACTTCAAGTGCTGGTTTATTTAACATGAATACCAAATTAAGAGTGAGCAAATAAAGGTCATTGTTCTGAGTTGAACAAAACAGAATTGGGATCATTGTGGCTCTTGCATTCCTACAAATGTGCAGTTTCTGCCTTGAATGATGCTTAAGTGCAGTGGGATGATCCAAGGGAGATAAGGGAGGACATTAATATTCCCACACTGTCCTTGGTAGAAAAGGGGGATGGAAGCAGAGGGGCTCTCCGATAAAACTGTAGAGCAGCAGTACCTGGAAAAGTGAAGTTCAGGCTTCTGTTTGTAGCACCTCAGTATTTCCTCTTGAGGTTAACACAGAAAAAACAACCAGAGATTGACTATCTAGAGAGATGAAGTTTGAGAGCAAATATTCGCCAAGGTAGTAAAATATAAAGATCTGATAAAATAGATGCAGTTTCACAGTATTCCTGGACAAGGGGGCCTGGTATTGAAAGGAGATAAAAGGAAGGTAAAAGGAAATGAGAAATAAATAAGGTGTTTGGTTTCATTTCCCATAACAAATATATGGACCAGAGTGTTCAGAGTAGAAGTAGAATTCTGGTTTTCAGAGAGATCTTATTATTTGACTTACAGTCATATATCCATTTAGTACCTTATTTTATCCTGTGGATTATAATGTGCATTAGTATTGGAGGTTGTAGAGGTTGGAAAGCATCGAGAGGAAAAGCATGCATGACCCGTGCATTATGGAAGTGTTATGATATGTTTATGTTGTCTCTATCAGAAAAGAAAAGCACCTTTTCCTGGGTAAGAATTCTAAAGCAGGTATTCTGTTTCTTTGCCTTTAAATAGTAAAATCTTTATTATCTGGGGTTCAGCCTTGTAATCTTGGGCAAGGCTTGATCTTCACTGTTTTTATTACTGTGTGTGTAGGATGGAAATATTAAATCCTGTTCCTCTTTGGAGAGATGTGTGGTAAAAAGACATTCATTCATTCACTCACACATTCATTCATTTATTATTTCAGAGAGAGAAAGAGCGTGTGAGTGGGGGAGAGGGGCAGAGGGAAGAGAGGGCATGGAGCCCGATGTGGGGCTTGATCCCATGGCCTTGAGATCATGAGCTGAGCCAAAATCAAGGGTCAGACGCTCAACCAACTGAACCACCTGGGTGCCCCAAAAGACTTTAAGATGAGTAGCATTTTCAACAGTTTTGAAGAACGTATTATGTGAAGTTCACTATATTTCCCGGTGTGTTAAACACAGACCAAAAAGTGAAGTAACCTTTAACAAAGAAGGAGATTTCAACTCGAAGTCAGAGGACTTGGGTTCTTGTCTGGCTCTGCTATAAACAGTCTGTGACTCTGGACAAGTAATTCCTGTCTCTGAACCTTATTTTCCTTATTTCTGAAGTGAGGGGTCAGACTAGGGGTCTCTCTGATAGCCTTTCTTGTTTCAAAATTCCTTGATTCTCTAATTTTTTGAAAAAATAGGACCCATTCTCTCGCACTTGCCCAGTTTGCATTGACCTACCCAAGTGAAACATGACAGTCCTTATTAGTTGCTTTATATTTGGTGGTCTTCCAGATTCAGTAGCAATGGTGGCTCCAGTAGGATGAGGGGAACCAAATCTCTTTTATCAATGGACTGAAAAGTATCCATTGAGTGCATACTATGTATTTTGCATCTTGCTAGATAAAGTGCAAAATAGATATTAAAAAAGGTGGCATTGAGTCTCTCAGGAAGTGTTCATTTCATTGGGAAGATAACTGTATTATGAAAAAGAATATTATAAAAGATTAGGCAGAAAGACAATGGGATGATCCTTGATGTGGCAATTTGAGGACTTGGGGATGTACTATTGAAGAGGATACTTTGTGGTCTTGAACATTTGTAAAATGAGTCTTGTAGACTCCCTCCAGCTCTAAAACTTGATCATCTTCTCTTTGACAGAGAAGCAACTGTTTGAATCAGCCTGTCAGGAGACAACCCATGTGAATTGCTCATTCCAGGCCAGATTTTTACGCTCATTCTGTGTAATAGCTTGATTTACTAGACGCTGGGAAAGAATTACTTAAACTTCCTGGAAATGCATTCAAGGGACAACTTTTCTTCTGAAAAGTCAAGCATGTGAGAAGTGGCAAGACACAAGGGTCCCTGCTTCTGCGGCAATAAATTTGTGCCTTGGATCTCCTTCATTTCTGCCTTCTTAAGGCCTTCACTTCTGCACTTATTTTCTTCCCTAAATTATTCTCTCCTTACTAGATCATCTCTTTTTGTATGCTGGCATGCTTCATATTACTTGCAGTAGCAATGATTAATGATTCACCAAATGCCATTGTTTGTGGCTCCCTTTCAGTAACAGGACCCTCAAGTTTTATCTGGGCACATGACTGCCCAGCTAGACTACATTTCCTCTCTTATAGCTAGGTGTGGCCATCTGACTAGGTTTTGGCTAAATGGATGTGACCAGAAGTGATGTGTGTGATTTCTGGGTAATGGCCTTAGGAAGCTAGTTTCCTTCTACTTCCTCTTTCCCCCTTTTGCTGAGGACAGTGTGGTGCTGATGCATGTTACCATTACAGGTGAGAGCAACATTTAGTGGGAGAAGGATCAATAAAACGAGTCTTTGGATGATCTCGTGGAGCAGAGCCATCTACTAGCCTTGAACTACTCATTTATCTTCGGATGGTTAAGTGAGAGAGGAATAAAATTCTATCTTGTTTGAGCCACTAATATCTTAACTGAATACATCATTTCTCTACATTACCCTCTCCTCCACCTTATGATTCATTTCAGCTGTCGCCCAATTTCTTTGATCGCTTTTCAGCAACAGTTGTTTATATTGGCTGTGTCTACTTTCTCACCACTTATTCTCTTATTTTTCTTTTTAAGTGTATTTATTTATTTTGAGAGAGAGAGAGAATGCAAGTGGGGAAGGGGCAGAGAGAGAAAGAATCCCAAGCAGACTTTGCATCACCAGTGCAGAGCCCAATGCAGGGCTTGAACTCACTAACTGTGAGATCCTGACCAGAGCCGAAGTCAGACGCTTAATCAACTGAGCCACCTAGGCTCCCCATATTCTCTTCTTTGGCTTGATCCATTTGAGCACTCTACTGAAATTGTTTTTTTCCCCCAGTTTTATTGAGAAATAATTGACATCATTGTATTAGTTTAGGCTTAAACTAAATACAGCATGACGTTTTGGTTTATGTATGTTGTGAAATGATTACCACAATAGGTTCAGCTAACATTCATCTCATATAGACATAATAAAAAGAAAAGAAAAAAAAAAAGCTCTCTTTTAGGAACACCTTCCCGATATATCCCACAGCAGTGTCAGCTGTTGTTGTCCTGTTTGCGTGACATCCCTAGTACTTATTTATCTTATAACTAGAAGTTTGTACTTTTTACCACCTTCCTTCAATTTCTCCTCCCCCCCCCCCCCATTCCCACCTCCAGCAACCAAAAATTTTCTCTTTCTATGAGTTTGGGGCTTTTAAATGTAATGTAGTTTTTCGAATATTTTACATATAGCTGAGATCTTAGAGTATGTGTCTTTCTCTTACTTATTTCACTTAGCATAATGCCCTTGAGGTCCATCCATGTTGTTGCCACTGGTGAGTTTCCTTGTTGTTGTTGTTGTTGTTGTTGTTGTTGTTGTTGTTTTAAATGGCTGAATAATACTGCATTGTATACATACACCACAGCTTTTTTATCCATTCATCTATTGATAGACACTTAAGTTGTTTCCATGTCTTGGTTATTATAAATAATGCTGCAGTGAATGTGGGGGTACAGATATCTTTTGCAGCTAGTGTTTTTGTTACCTTTGGATCTGTTCCCAGAAGTGGAATTGCTGGATCATATCGTAGTGCTGTTTTAGTTTTTTTGAGGATCCCACACGGTTGTTCATAGTGGCTATCCCAGCTTGCAGTCCCACCAGCAGTGTACAAGGGCTCCCTTTTCTCCACATCCAGGCCAGCATTTGTAATCTCTTATCTATTTGATGGTGGCCGTTTGAATAGGTGTGAGGTAAGATTTCGTAGGTGTGGTTTTAATTTGCATTTCCTTAGTGACTACTGATGTTGAACATGTTCATGTACTTGTTGGCCTTTCATAGATCTTCTTTGGAGAAATGTCTGTTCAGGGGCTTTGCCCATTTTTTAACTGGGTCATTTATTTGCTTGCTTGCTATTGAGTTGTACAAGTTTTTTATGTTTTGGATATTACCCCTTATCATATATATGCTTTGTAAGTATATTTTTTCATTTCTGTCTTTACTTTGATCGTTTCTTTTGCTGTGTAGAAGCTTTTTAGTTTTGTAGTCTCATTTGTTTATTTTTGATTTTGTTGCTTGTGCTTTAGATTACTATGGTGACTATAGCTTTACAGTATAGCTTGAAATTAGGAAGTGTGATACCTCCTTTTTTGTTCTTCTTTCGTAGGAGATTTCTTTGGCTCTTTGAGATCTTTTGTGGTTTCATATAAATTTCAGGGGTGTTTTGCCTGCTACTGTAAAACATGCCTTTAGAATAATGGCTTTTGGTAGTATTGATATTTTAACAGTATTCTTCCAGTCCATGGGCTACCTTTCCATTTATTTGTGTCTTTTGATTTCTTTCATCAGTGTCTTATAGTTTTCAGTGAGAGATCTTTTACCTTCTTAGTAAAATTTATGTGTAAGTATTTCATTGTTAAAAAAAATTTTTTTTTAAATGTGTATTTATTTTTGAGAGAGAGAGAGAGAGAGAGAGAGACAGAGCGCAAGCAGGGGAGGGCCAGAGAGAGGGAGAGACACAGAATCCGAAGCAGGCTGTGGGCTCAGAGCTGTCAGCACAGAGCCCGATGTGGCACTTGAACTTGAGAACCATGAGATTATGACCTGAGCCTAAGTCAGACACTTAAACCGACTGAGCCACCCAGGTGCCCCAGTACTTTATTGTTTTGGTGTTATTATAAGTGGAATTGATTTATTTCTTTTTCAGAAATTTTGTTGTTAGTGTATAGAAAAGCTACTGATTTTTGTCTAATGACTTTGTATCCTGCAACTTTACTGAATTCGTTGATTAGATCTAACGGTTTTTGAAAAAATTTTTTTTTTCAACGTTTATTTATTTTTGGGATAGAGAGAGACAGAGCATGAACGGGGGAGGGGCAGAGAGAGAGGGAGACACAGAATCGGAAACAGGCTCCAGGCTCCGAGCCATCAGCCCAGAGCCTGACGTGGGGCTCGAACTCACGGACCTCGAGATCGTGACCTGGCTGAAGTCGGACGCTTAACCGACTGCGCCACCCAGGCGCCCCTAACGGTTTTTGATTAAGTCTAGAGATAACTTCTTCCTTTCCAATTCTGATACCTTGTTTTCTTTTTCTTGCCTGATAGCTCTAGCCAGCACTTCCAGTCTGAGGTTAACTGTAGGTGTGTCATGTATGGCCTTTATTATGTTGAGATATGTTCCTTCTTTTGTAGAACAGAGGAATTTACCTCTCTTTTTGTGAGGAGGCACATGACAAGAGTAAGCAGACAGCAGGGACTTTTAAGACAGAAAGGTTATCTCAGGTTAAGCTTTCTTTCACTTTGCCTTATGTTTCTTACCAGTTGTCTCTGCATACTTCATAAGCTCCATGTTCATAGGATTATTGAATATTGCAGTTACATAGGCTTCTAGGGAAAATGTGGTCTTGGCCTTCTCCAAAATCAGAATTCCTTGGAAAATAATCATCTGCCCTCTACTTCTGTGTTTGTAGTGTCTGAAAACTCAGTTATATGACTGCCCAACTCTTTTTAAAAAAGAGTTTTTCTTGTTTAAAAATTACTCATTATGTTAAAATGGAATGTACGTCCTTGCATTTTCAACACAACACAGATCTGCTTTATTTTTCACATGATAGCTCTTTAGCTGTCATGTGAAAAATGGCTGGTTCTTTTATCTTCCCACCAGCATTTTCTCTTTCCAGGCTAAATGTACTACTTTTCTTCAACTATTCCTCATATGACAAGGGATTCAGATTCTCTTCCAGGCCCATCCCTAACATTTCTGGGACTCATGGCAAGAATCCAAAAGAAAGTCCATATGCCATATGTCTAAAAATTTACAAGTTACAAATCGAGCTTGCTGATAAAGATGTTCTGTTGCCTACCTTTATAAATAAAACTTCATAATGACCTAAAATCAGAGTCAAACAGGGAATTCTCAGACTCCTCTGTGTTTCACTCTATAACATACTGAAGTGTAAAGAATGAACTTCTAACCTGACCTCCTCTTTTCATCCCAGGCTCCTTGCATGAGGGACTTTGTACTTGCACATGTGTGGACTTACAGCCTATACATCACCACATACCTTACACACAGCAACTTTTTTTCTTTAAAGTTTATTTATTTATTTATAGTAATCTCTACACCCAATGTGGACTCAAACTCAAGACCCCATGATCGAGAGTCACATGCTCTCCCAACTGAGCCAGCCAGGCGCCCCACATAGCAACCTTTTGACCATCTCTTGGGCCTGGGGCTGTAAATACTAATAGTCGAATCATCTGCCCTTGGGAGGACCAACTTGGAGAAGAGGCCTGAGCAGACCACTAAATAGGAGATTCTGGGGTCCTGGGTAAGAGGAGGCTGGGGTGTGTCGGCTTCAGTTGTGTATACTTTTAGGCCCTGAGTGTAACTGGCCTCATGGTCAAGGGTGTGGCCAGCAGGAGGCCAGTGCATGGCCCTCCAAGGCCTAGAATGGGGGTACTGATTTCTTAGGTCCAAGGTAGTACTGTTCTGTCACAGTCCCACTTTGGTCTTTATTGTTTGCCACAGCTGGCTATTGTGGAAAGTGTTACATTCCCTCTTAACAGTGCTCCACATTAGACGTGTTGTTTTAATTAGAACTTCTTAACCAGTGTGCCAGACAGTGCTTTGGATCTGTTGCAGATGGGCCAGACAGACTGATTTCCTGAATCCTTACAGAGGATGATCAGTGACAGAGTGGTAAGGGCTTCTAGGCTGATCATTATTGGCCACTAGCAGCATGGCCCATTTGTCTCAGTAGTCTCTACTGGTCCTATCGTTTCCTGTACGTGTCATAAGTGAAAAAGATTGGGAAACTCTGCTCTAGACTGATGGGTGGTAACTATGCAGGTCTCATAGTATAAAGTGTTTTGCATATAGCTTTAACATTTTTTATAACATTATTTGGTTTGCTTGACAATGTTGGAGGTGTCACAGTAGGTTTGTACCTTTCTTATTAAGGAGGCTGTAGATGTAGGTTACATGGCTTAATCTAGCCACATATTCTCAGTCAAGTAGGGCGTCGAAAATAGGACTCCATTCTTCTGACTCTTATTTTGGTATATCCTCTCTACTAACCCAAATTGGCTTTAATCTATTTTTTTTGGACAGCCTATCACTTCTGGTTCATTTAGGGCATGCAGGCAATTACATTCTTTTAGAGTTTTTCTATTCCAACTTCTGTTAGGTCGTCTGCCTTTGTTGATACTTTTTAACCTAAAGACTGTTTTACATTTAATCCCATGAAGAAGTAGTTTTTTTGTTTGTTTGTTTTTTGTTTTTCCTTTGGCTATTTAATTGATCACATCATTTTGAACCTTGATTCTCTGTATTCATTTTGATAGCTCTTGTCCCTAATTAGTGTCATATTTATGGCTGACTCTTGGACCACATGGGTTTGAACTGTGCAGGTCCACTTACGTGCAGATTTAAAAAATAAATACAGTGCAATACTGTGAACATATTTTTCTTAGGATTTTCTTAATAACATTTTTTCAAGTTTATTAAAAGAATATACCATATAATACATATAACACACGAAATGTATATTAATTGACTCTGTGGTATTGGTAAGACTTCTGGTCAGTAGTAGGACATTAGCAGTTAAGTTTTTGGCGAGTCAAAAGTTGTATCTAATCAAAAGTTAAGGCACCCTTAACTCCTGCATTGTTCAAGGGTCAGCTGCAGTTACTATAGTGATATTTGTTCAGAAGGGTTGCCATGAGTTGTTTATAAAAGGTTAGATTACATTAAGGCAGGAAAATGTACAGTGCATCTTAGAAATATTTCTTTCATTAAGCAGTTATGATAAAAAAAGTGCTAGCACTTAAAACTAAATTTATTACTCTTTTATTTAGTACCTATTTTGTATTGATCTTTACAAAAGTTATTTTAATCTTAAAAAACCGTGGCCATTTGCTCAGGTTACACAATGAAATGGTGGATTGATTCAGAATTCAAGTCTAGGTGTGCTTGACCTCAAAGTTTTCTTCAGTGCTACTCTATGTGTATTGGGAAATGACTTCTAAACATTTAATTCGGGCTGGGAAAGGGATGTTTCCCAGATTTATACTCTTTGTTTTTTTAAAGATTTTATTTTTATTTTTTTAAAGATTTTGTTTTGAATATTAGAGGTTTACTTAAAGTAGTAGATTCTTAGAGACCACAAGTTGGTAGAGAGAGAGAGAGGATCTTGAGGAGGCTCCACGCCCAGTGCAGAGCCTGATGTGGGGCTTGATCCCATGATGGTGAGATCATGACCTGCACTGAAATCAGGAGTCAGATGCTTAACTGACTGGGTCACCCAGGTGCCCCTAAAGATTTTATTTTATTTTATTAAAAAAAATTTTTTTTTAACATTTATTCATTTTTTTGAGAGAGAGTGGGGGGGGGGGGGCGCACACATACACAATCCAAAGCAGGCTCCAGCCTCTGAGCTGTCAGCACAGAGCCCAATGTGAGTCTTGAACTCACGAACCATGAGATTGTGACCTGAGCCAAAGTTGGCTGCGTGACCGACTGAGCCACCCAGGCACCCCTAAAGATTTTATTTTTTAAATGATCTCTCCACCCAATGTGGGGCTCAGACTTACAACCCCGAGATCAAGAATTATATGCTCCATGGGCCGAGCTAGTCAGGTGCCCCCCAGATTTATGTTTTTATATTTAGAATAACTAATTCTCTAATGTTACTCATGCACATATTCTCTCCTCACCCTAAGAATTATCTGGTCTAAATGTCAATAGTGCTGAGGTCAAGAAATCATGCTCTAAGTGTTTTAAGTAGTCCAGGTTTTACTTTGAATATGTAGGTGCTTTTGTATTCAGCTGACTATTATGATGATAGGTATTAGGATGTATGAGTGATACGAAGCTCCTTCTGCCTCCACAGTCCATATTCTTTCTCTCTTTTAAAATGTTTACTTTTGAGAGAGAGAGAGCACAAGCAAGGGAAGGGCAGAGAGAGAGGAGGACAGAAGATCCTAAGCGGGCTCTGTGCTGACAACAGTGAGCCCAATGTGGGGGTTGAACCCCCAATCCTGAGATCATGACCTGAGCCAAAGTTGGATGCTCAACCAACTGAGCCACCCAGACGCCCTCACAGCCTATTTTCTTAATCTGTCTGCCTCCCTACTTGGAAGCAGGTGGTCAGTGAGAGGAGAGCATGATGTTTATCCGTTTCAGTTCTAGAAAATCTGAGATTTAATCTAAAAGGCTTTTCTGAGTGGTGAAGATTAGATTTTTTTTTTTTTTTTTTTTTTTTTATGTTTTAATGCTTATTTCTGTTAGAACTTTTGATGGGGGAAGAAAAAAGCTTGTGAAGAAGCATGAGCAACTAAGCTGACTTTTGTGTACTAACTCACTAGCCAGGATAATTTTTGAGGAGTTGTATTTGTGGCTTAATGCACACATTTGAAGGAATGGTTGCTTGGCATTCTGATATAAGTACTGTCTTTTTGCTGGGTTTTGAGTTTCAAGATATGACCAGAATGTCACCATAGCACTTTTCCCAGTTTCTTCACAGTAACTTTCCCAGACTTGAGTTTGTGTTCCTTTGATCTAGATTGCTGATCCCACCTCCTTACACTTGAATTTCATTGTATACCTCTCACCAACCAGGAATAAGAGGTTCCCTATGCCTACTGGACTAGTATACTACTCTTGCTTGTTTTTCAAGGAGCTCTTCTTTATAATCCTCAGTTCAGGATTTGGTTTCACTCAGTGGTAAATATCTGTCTTATGTTATCAACTGCCAACATTATTTAAGTATTATTGACATGCCAGGAACTATTCCTAAGCCCCTTGCATGTATTACTGGTTTAATCATCACAGTTGCCTCATGAACTAGTTACTCATACTAATTTTTTTATTGTAAAATTTACATAACAAAATTTGCCATCCTAACCATTTTTAGATGCTCAGTTCAGTAGTGTTAAGTATATTCTCATTGTGAAACAGATCTCCAAAACTTTTACCTCTTTCAAAACTAATTCTCTGTGCCCATTAGACCACAACTCATTTCTCCCTCCTAACAGCCCCTGGTAAACCCCCATTTTACTTTCTGTCTCTATGAATAATGACTACTTTAGTTGCCTCATATAAGTGAAATCATACAGTGTTTTTCTTTTCATGGCAGACTTGTTTCACTTAGCATGATGTCCGTAAGTTTCATCCATACTGTAGCATGTGACAAGATTTCCTTCCTTTTATAGGCTGAGTAATACCACGCTGTATGTATCTACCGCATTTTGTTTGTGCACTTGTTCATCGACGGACACTTGGGTTGCTCCCGCCTCCTGGTTATTGTGAACACCGCTGATGTGAGCAGGAGTGTGCAGACATCTCTGAGATTCTGCTTTCAGTCCTTGAGATATGTACCAAGAAGTAGAATTGCTGGTTCCTATGGTAATTCGGTTTTTAATTTTTTGAGGAACTGCCATACCGTTTTCTACAGCAGCTGTACCACTTTACATTCCTACCAGCAGTACCCAGCATGGCAGTTTTTTTTCCACATGCTCATCGGCACTTGTTATTTTCTATTATTTTTATTTTTTTGCTAGTAGCCATCCTAATGGATATGAAGTGGTATCTCATTGTGGTTTTGATTCGCATTTGCCTAATGGTAGTGATACAGAGTATTTTTTCATATGCTTGTTGCCCATTTGTGTATCAGTTTTTGGAGAGCTATCGATTCAGGTTCTTGGCCCATTTTTTATTCAGGTTTATGTTGTTGTTGAGTCGTTGGAGTTTTTAAAATACATTCTGGGTATCAGTCTCTTACCAGATACATGATTTCAGATATGTTCTACCATTCTGTGGGTTGCCTTTTCACTTTGTTAATAGTGTCTTTTGATGCACAGAAAGTTTTTAATTTTGATGAAGTCTAGCTTATCGATTTTGTGTTTTGTTGCCTTGTCCTTTTGGTGTCATATCTAAGAAGTCACCAACAATTAAGTGTTATGATGTTTTTTCTTATGTGCTCTTCTAGAGTTTTATAATTTTAGCTCTTTTCTGTGGATCTTTGATCCTGTTTGAGTTAATTTTTCTGTATAGTATAAGGGTCCAATTTCATTTTTTTTTTTTTTTTTTTTTTGCATACGGACATCCAGTTTTCCCAATACCATGTTGAAAAGACTGCCCTTTCCGCATTGAATGGTCTTGGCACCGTTGTTGAAAATCATTTGACCAAATATGTGGGTATTTGTACTGTTTTTGTAGATGAGGTGATTGACATAGACATGTGACTGATACAGTATTAACACATTTTTTTTTAAAGAATTAACCCTGAAGTAATTTATATTTGGTACAGTAAGATGAAAGAGGTTTTTAGGGTTGTGAGGTCTTTTTTATGTGGTAGGAGAATAAGTATCAGTAACTGTGCACCCCAGTTCTGATAGGTTGTCAACTCTATGCACTAAGCCGTAATTTTGAAACTCTTAGCAACAAAAGTCCTATTTTCCTAAAGCAAAATCTTAGATGGACCTTCAGTGTTTCTACTGTTAATTAGTATTTTGTTAGTATATATTCATCTGAAAATGTATAATATTTACCCATTTTAGCTAGTGGATGATAACACGAGTTCATGCATTTGTTGTTTCCAGTGTGTTGAAAACATGTGTGTGTTATGGTTTTAAAAATTTGTGCCTGAGGGGCACCTGGGTGGCTCAGTTGGTTAAGCGTCTGACTTTGGCTCGGGATCATGATCTTGCAGTTTGTGAGTTCAAGCCCCATGTTGGGTTCTGTGCTGACAGCTCAGAGCCTGGATCTCGCTTCGAATTCTGTGCCTCCCTCTCTGTCTGTTCCTCCCCCACTCACACTCTGTCTCACTGTCTCTCTCTCTCCAAAATAAATAAAGAATAAAAAAATTTTTTTTTTAAATTTGTGCCTGTTATAGTTTTAAAAATAGGTAATCATGTACTTACAGGAACACCTTGAAATCAGATGTTTGCAGAACGCCTAAAGCTCTGCTCAAGGCATCCCCTTCTGCCCTTTTTTAAATTAGATTTTAAAAATGTTTTTTCTTTTTTTAGAAAAAATATATTTGGAATATTATATATTTATATTTACTTTTTTGGTATATTTCTTTTTAGTGTACAATAACTGCCTTTGTTGTTGACTCATTTGGGAAAACAAACAGGTTCCCACATGTATGTTCAGCTATTTATTCTCTCTTGGGATACATTCTGACCTGACATTTTAAAAGCTTAACCAAAGTGCATAAAACCATATGATTTTATTTTATTTTATTTTATTTTATTTTATTTTATTTTATTTTATTTTATTTTATATTTTATTTCTCTCCTCTTCTCTTCTCTTCTCTTCTCTTCTCTTCTCTTCTCTTCTCTTCT
>NW_024412402.1:20442715-20522137 GCF_014898765.1 Herpailurus yagouaroundi | reverse complement strand
CTCTTCTCTTCTCTTCTCTTCTCTTCTCTTCTCTTCTCTTCTCTTCTCTTCTCTTCTCTTTTGGAGAGTGTGAGAGTGAGAGGGAGAGAGAATCTTAAGCAGGCTCTCTACGCTCAGCATGGAGCCTGATGTGGGGCTTGATCCTGTGACCCTGGGATCATGACCTGAGCTGAAATTAAGAATCGGATGCTCAACTGACTGAGCCACTCAGGTGCCCTTAAAACCGTATCTTGAATCAATTTTAAAACAGTAGCTTTTGTTAGATTTAACAGCTCTTTATTTGTAAGTTGAGTTAAATTAATAGCATTAATTTAGTAGATATTTGCTACCTATCTATTAGAAGTGGATTTGTAGAGAATAAAAAGCAGGGCCTTTGGTTATGCTCTTCATGTTGTTAGAAATTAAAAAAAAAAAAAAAAAGAACATGAGGGCTAGAATAGTTTTAAGTATAATATAGTACAAACTTTTTTAGAGGTTGAGTAAAAATTCAAAGCCTATGTTTTAATTCTATTGTAGTTTATGTCTAGCATGCCTGATTTCTTCTTTCATTAGTAAATATTGTTACTGAACATTTTGCCCAATATCCATATTTTCTCTTAATTTGTGTTTGAGGAGCAGACATTATTTCTCCATTTATATAAAGTTCCATTTTCATTTAGCATATGGTGATTTGGTAATGGCCAAACATAAATATCCATAAGTTTAGTTATAAAACTCATCAGAATTTGAAGGTTTTTCCTTCCCACAAAGATAGTAAAAGGAGGGGCACCTGCGTGGCTCAGTTGGTTAAGTGTCTGACTTCGGCTCAGGTCATGATCTCGTGGTTCATGAGTTCAAGCCCCGTGTAGGGCTCTGTAATGACAGCTCAGAGCTGGAGCCTGCTTCCAATTCTGTGTCTCCCTCTCTCTCTCTGCCCTTCCCTGTTTGCACTCTGTCTCTCTCTCAAAAATAAACATTTAAAAAAATTTTAGAAAAATAGTAAAAGGAATTTGTATATATCATTTCTAGTAATTTCCTGGTAAATAAGATTCTAACATATGGTTGACCCTTGAACAACGTAGGTTTGAACTGTGCAGGTCCAGTTAGACGTGGATTTTTTGAGAGTTGATAGCAGAAGCCACAGCGTTTAGAGCTGCCCACCCCAGTCTCCACGGATGGATTTGAATGTGCCTGGCCCAGAGGAGGTTGTACCTTTTGGCCTCTGAGTATATGGAGATGCCCTCTGAGACCTTAGCAGTCCCCAGGGCCTGGACCAGACAGGGCTGTAGGATGCCGCTGCAGGGGTGGCTGGGTGGGGCACCCTGGGCGGGCAGGCATGGGGCAGGGCTGAAGTGCAAGAAGATACCCAGGGGGCAGGGATGGTGCTGTGCAGGCAGTCATGCCCCTGCTGTCCCTGACCCTCAAGTGTGGCCAGAGCTGCAGATGGCCTCAGGCCAGTGGTACACCTCCAGGCAAATGGGGTGGCTGTACTGCACCTCCAGGATGCTGTTGCTGCCAGCACACACACCAGGTGGCTGCCACTGACCCGAGGCCACCAGGCTGCAGACCATCTCCATCCCAGGGCCTGGCCTTGCTGCTGCTACTGCTGCCTGTCCCTGCCCGGCCCATCTATAGGCAGATTTTGTCCACTAAAAGTATCTACAGTACTGTAAATGTATTTTCTCTTCCTTTTGATTTTCTTTGTATATACATATATACATATAAGAGTTATATGTATATAATATAAATTACTTATGTATGTAATATAAATTGTGTATATATATTATATATGTGTGTGTGCATATATATGTATATATATATATTTATTTATTTATTTTGAGAGAGAGAGAAAGCATGAGCAGGGGAGGGCCAGAGAGAGAGGAGAGAACAAGAATCCCAAGCAGGCTCTGCACCATCAACATGGAGCCTGATGCAGGCCTCAAACCCATGAACTGTGAGATCATGACCTGAGCCGAAGTCAGTCGCCTAACCAACTGAGCCACTTAGGCACCACTTCTTTTGATTTTCCTAGTGACATTTTCTTTTCTCTAGCTTACGTTATTGTAAGAATACAGTGTATAATACATGTACAAAATTGTTTTTGTTTTCAAGTTTATTTTTGAGAGAGACAGCATGAACAGAGGTGGGGCAGAGAGAGTGGGAGAGTGAGAGTGAGAGAGAGAGAGAGAGAGAGACCTAAGCAAGCTCTGCACTGTGAGCGTGGAGCCCGATACGGGGCTTGAACTCACCGACCATGAGATCAGAACCTGAGCTGAAACCAAGAGTCACACGCTTAACTGACTGAGCCCCCCAGGTGCCCCCAAAATATGTGTTAATCAACTGTTTACGTTATTGGTAATGCTTTTGGGCAACAGTAGACTATTAGGTTTTTGGGGAGTCAAAGTTATGCGTGGATTTTGAACTGTGGGACATGGGGCAGTCTGTGCCCCAACCCCTGTACTGTTCATGGGTCAACTGTATTTAGTTTGCCTTTTTTTTTTGTTTGTTTATTTTGAGAGAGAAAGAGACAGTGCAAGTTGGGGAGGGGCAGAGAGAGAGGGAAAGAGAGAGAATCCCAAGCAGGCCCTGCACTGTCCGTGCAGAGCCTGATGGGAGCTCAAACCCACAAATCCATAAAATCACGACCTGAGAGGAAACCAAGAGTCAGACGCTTAACTGACTGAGTCACCCAGTCAGTTTGCCTTTTTTTTTCCCACTGCACTATTAATATTCTGGGGATCATTTAGTGAGATGTTTTGAGTCTAAATTCCTTGATTAATAGAACAAACTGCCGTGTCAAAAATTTGCTTCTGGTAGGAAGCAGTTTTCATACATTTATTTGTTTATGTCGTGAAAACTATTTGGTGAATTGCTCATCCCCACTTCTTTAGCTTAGGAGAGTTTGGTTACTACTGGCTTTTTCTTTTAGCAGCACTGTTTCTTCAAAATTAGGGCCCTGGCATTAGCATGTAGAACTAAATTCAGGTAGCTAGAGCTATTCTGTTATAGATTAATCTCTAGAAGGTAGGAAGGGAAGTTCAGAAGCAGGAAAACAGTTTTAGAAAATTTTCAGATTAGTCTTAGCTAGATTAGTGATATGAAAAATATGTTCTTAGCGTTTCAGGGATATGGACGCTAGAAGTAGACAAAAAAACCCTCTTGGTTAAGTGAGCCCTATAAAGGCACTTCACTAGTGGTTTAGAAATATTTCTGAGTTACTTTTATGCAAAATCTGGAGTGACTTTTTCTTCTGTTTAGCCCTGTTCAGAGCCACCTCATGCTCAATTTTGACAATATTTCTGTAATTTTGACACTATTCCTATAATCTTTGCTATGTGATTTCTTTTTGCTTCTTTCAGCTGTCTTCCTTTGCACTGTGTGCTCATGAAAATAAAAAATCTGAGATTGGACCCATTTTCTCTGAAGAGTATCATGTTTAGCACAGATTTGGTGGCTCAGTAAATGTTAAGTTGTATTGTGAGCCTTCTGGAAGCATTTGCCTTAGTTAGAAACAATTCTGGAAAGCTTCCTGTGTGGAGGACGCAGTCTCTTATCTTGGTACCAGCAAAGTCCTCTGCATCTTGTTTCAGTTTGTGTCCTTGTACTTAGCTCTGCTGGTAGAAAAATTTATTTCAAAGATGCTTATGTAGTCCCTTTTTTGATTACTTATTGGTTAATTTTGGGGAGGGGGTAATTATTTTTTGATTGTTCAGCTAAAATAACAGTGTTTTGTTGTCCTAGAATAGGTTTTGGAGGTTGCTATTAGCACATGAAAGTAATGGGAATTTATTTAAAAATTGGTGGCTTAAATGGACAGTTTTAACAATTAAATATATTATTTTTATGCGTAGAGTTTTTAAAATGTACAAAGATAAAATTACTTTTATTCTAAGTTATTATATATTTGTATTATTTATCCTAAATATATTCTTTAGGCTCTTTTCTATTTTAAAGTAAATTTTATAACTTTGAGATCTCTCATGTAAGCATATTTATTGTTAGATTTTAAGAAATAACTTTTAGCTGTATAACTTTATAAAATCCCATAATATATTTCTTTATATTTTATCATGTATGATTTAAAATAGAGAAGGACAATAAGGATGAGAAAAATCCTGAAAAGCAAAGTCAGTGAAAGCTTTACAAAATAATAAGTATGTTAAATATGACAAGAAATCACAAGACCATTTATGGCCAGTGATGTCTTTTGTGTTTGGCTAGAATCAACATCATTTATGCCCAGGTAAATAAATTATTTTGTTTCACAAAAGAGATTTAATAATTTATGGTGGAAGCGTAAATGAAATACTGTGGCCCTTCAGTTAAGTAACGCACATGCAACCCTCTCAGATGTAAAAGTTCAGTCAGTGTGGTTGTTGCAGCTCCTGTCATTGAAGGAATGGGGACAAAAGTTTGTTTGTAACTACCATGGAAGTGAGTACAAAGACGTCAGTGACCTTTGAACTTCTGTGGCTGTGCATCTGAACAAGGGATTGTTTGAGGATGGGAAAAGCTGCCAGTAGACTTGGGATATGCTTTCTCCTTGCTTCCTACAGAATTGTTGAATGACCCTACTCCAGAAAAACAAAAAAGCAGAAACCAAAACACAAAACAAAACTTAATTGGAAGAAATTCTTCTTAGTCTCAGGAGAATCTTATGTCCACACAGCTAAATCTGATTAGGTATTCATATCTCAAAGTGATAGTCTCTATAAAAATACTGTCTTCACTTACAAAAACGGCAACATTACTTACTGCTGTTTTATGCATTGACAAGCCTGGTGGATGCTTGTGGTTCCTTCCTTTGCAGTTGTTATCTTTTTAAAACCTCTCCTTCAGCTCTACTGGTGGAAAAGTCCTTTCTGTATCTGGGTCACACTGATTCCTTAGTTTTCTGTTACATTGTTTAAAGGTTGGACATTATTCAGAGAGTAAAACCCATAAATATTTGTCAAGTGAATGAGTGAATAAATGCACAGGAAAAGTGTTGTTTTTGTGTCAGAAAGTAGGAATAATGGCATTTGTAGTACTTTTTTTTTTCTCCCAAGGTGGTTAATAAAAATCTAGTAACATCTCTCAGTATGAGAATATCATAAATACAGTAATCTCTTTTGCAGATAGAGTCCCTCAGCCTTTGAGTTTACTTCTCTTGCTTGCACTAGCTAGTGTTCAAATTGGGGCTCCAATAACATGGTTTTATTTATGTATGTATGTATGTATGTATGTATGTATTTATTTATTTATTTATTTATTTATTTATTTTTGAGAGAGAGAGAGAGAGAGAGAGAGAGAGAGAGAGAAACCGTGAATAGGGAGAGGGACAGCGAGAGGAAGAGAGAGAATCTCAAGAAAGCTCCACGCTGGGTTTGGAGCCCAATGTGGGCCTTGATCCCATGATCATGAGCCAAAATCAAGAGTTGGATGCTTAACCAGCTGAGCCACCCAGGTGCCCAACACGGTTTTATATCAAACTTGTTGTTTTTGAAAAGTCTGAGGAATAAGTACTACTGTTATCATTCTGGAGAAAATCTGACTCTGGTTCGTATGGTTGCATATCTCTTTTGCCCATGATTAATAAGGCAAGAAATCAGTGCACCGATTCACCATTAAATAGTACATGTGCTTTGAGGTGGTGCCTCCTTCCTATAAATAAAGCATGTGTGCGTTTCTTTTCATATACTTTTACATAGCTCTCTTTCTGATCAGTATGTAGCACCATACATTTATAGGTTATGATACGTTACAGAGATCTGTGATAATACTGCTTAACTGGAGCCATTGAGATGGAGTCTTGACTTCGTCAGCAGCTTTGACCTTGTGAGTGAGAAGGGGAAAGATGTGAAAAATGAGTATAGCAGTTATAAGAAAAATGACTTTTAGAGTAATTAAATTTTTTTTTTTAATGTTTGTTTATTTTTGAGAGAGAGACAGAGTGTGAGTGGGGAAGGGGCAGAGAGAGAGGGAGACACAGAGTCCCAAGCAGGCTCCAGGCTCCGAGCTGTCAGCACAGAGCCCGATGCGGGGCATGAAATCGCAAACCACATGATCGTGACCTGAGCCAAAGTAACACGCTTAACTGACTGAGCCACACAGATGCCCCTTTAAAGTAATTTCTAAGTAACTTTTCAAAATGTGTTTGTGTATTAAAACACTGATTCATGAGAAGTTTAACATAAATTCCTAATGATTGATACTTGGAGAAGTTTCTTCATTATATTCCATCTGAAAAATCACTTGGGAGGGTTAGCCTTGACGCTCGAATCAGCTACTCTTCTGGAAGACAGCAGTTAAGTGGCAGAAATTCTTCTCTTTTTAGGCCTAGAATGCCTAGGATGACTAAACCAGTCCTTCCGTGGGGGTGGAGTTGTGGAAAGGAGGGCACTGCTTCTGTGAAGGGAAACTGGCTGTCAGGGAAGATGGTTGGCAGAGAATGGGAGCTAGGAGCTGGATAAAAGGGTAAAAGGAGGGACATGGAAGGCACGGAGAGCTGCACAGGAGCCCTCTTTCAGATCCCGGTCTGCAAGGAACCAGAGAATGGAATCAGAACAGCCAGCTGCAGGCCTCAGGTGATCTGTATCTGGTAGATCAGATAATCCTTAAATGTTTTTATGATGAAAAAAGTTAAACTTCCTTAGGTTTTCTGATACATATCCTTAATTCAGGTTAGCTTTGGTTTATTTTAAAGTCTTCCCTATGATATGTATTGAACTTAGTTTAGACTTTAATGTGATAGTTTTTAAAAAATATTTTAACATCCAACGTGGGGCTCAGGCTCACGACCCCGAGATCAAAAGTTGCACACTCTACCGATTGAGCCACCCGGGTACCCCTACTGTGATAGTTTTTTGAGAACAACTAAACCCTTGCATAAAACAGACTGTATTTGACAGAACATGGTAGAATTGTAACATTTACTGAATTGAACAGTCCCTTTTTCAAATCTTCCACGAAATAGTGAATTTACTATACAGGACAAAAGTAAGCATTTCTTTGAATAGTCCACCGCATTTCATTAAATGGATACTTTATGCAAAGAAGAGATAAAAAGGAGTGCTGAAGAATATGAGAAATACTGGTTAAATTATAACATTATTCACACCTAGTATAGTGAGAGGAAAAGTTTGTGTTCTGATAACTGTGTATCAGAGGAAAAGTGCTACGTTACTTGAATTTATGAAATTGCAAATGTTAGCTAAGTTAATTTGGATGAATGGTGAATAATGCTTTAGGTCGGAAAAGGGCAGACTGAGAATTCATTGTTCATTCTGAAAAAAGTTGTCAGGAAATAAATGCTGTCTTTAGGATTTAAGCAGTTCTGTTTTGTTTTTGTTTTTGCTTTCTTGGTTTTCTTTTTTAGAACTGTTTTTTTTTTTTTTATTAATTATTAACTTACTGCATCTAAGAACTGACTGTTTTAGAAAACTTTGTTCAGAGTTTTGGTGATTTTTAAAAGATTATGATGGAAATATGAAAGGAAAACAGTCTGGACATCTTGTAAATTGCTAGATAAGGTATACACGGGATTCATTATTAGCACATTAAGTACTCACCTTAGAGGGGGAAGATTCCTGATGCCTATCTAATATCCAGTCTCCCCTTTTCCTTACTAATCAATGCAAATTTTACTTCCAGTAGAAGTGTGTCTAGCTAAAAAATTTCTTAGTCTCCCTTTCAGCTGAGGTAGCCATGTGACATAGTCTTGGTCAGTGAGGTGTAGGCAGAAATGCCTGGATTAAGTTTTTGGGAAGCTCTTTTACCCATTTCTTTTTTTTCTTGTCTGGACATTAGACATGATAACTGGAGCTGAACCAGTATTCTTGAGACTTTTAAAGAAAACCCGAGAGATTTGCAGAGATTTTAGCCTGTATATTCTGTAGCTGCCAGGCCAACAGCCAGTGGCTTTTTCAGAATTTCCATTTCATGAGAAGAGTAAACCCCTATCTTGTTTAAGCCACTGTAATTTGGACTTTTGTTGTACACATCAGAACATTATTCCTAACTGATAAAATAACTTACATGCCCAGTATGACATGCTTTCAGGAGATTTGGAATCTTCTGGTTATAATTTAACAAGGGATTTATCTAACTCCAAATCCAGAAGACCATAGGATTTGGGGGATTATTTCTGCCTTTTAGACTTGATTGAACCAGCTGGATAACCAACTGTATGGATAGTGGTTGCTGCTGGAGGTTTGAAGGAAATACAAGGAAGTATTCAAACTGTTCAAGCATTTCCCATTGTCGTTTTATCCTCTCTTTCATTTCAAGTCCCTGGCTTCATCTGGCTATATAATCTATATTGAAACTATTACAGCTCCCTCTGAATGGAGAGGATTCAGAAGTTTTGGTACAGTTAGGGTCATCTGGATTGGTTAGTATTGGGAATCTTGCTGATGACCTGATCTCCCTCAAACCAAGATTAATTGTGGCGATTGTCCTCCCACACCCCCTTTTAAAAACTTACTTATGTGTAGTATACATACAGGGGAGAGTACACATGTATACATGTATAGCTCTGTGGCTTTTCACAAACAACATGTCTGTGTAACCAGCATCTGGTCACGAAACAAAGAAGTTCCTCTATTGCCCTTGAGGATTATTACTATCCAGACTTATAGCAGTATAGAGTAGTTTTTGCCTGTATTTGTATTTCACATACATGGAATCATGCAGAATGTATTCTTGTGTCTGGTATATTTTGTTTGACATTCTCCGTGAGATTTCTCTATACTTTTATACATTTATAATTATGTATAATTATAGACCATTCATTCTCATTGCTTTTAGCATTCTGTCATGTGGCTGCCTGTTTTCAATGTGTGTATCTCATCTACTGTTGCTGAGCATTTGGATTGTTCCAGTTTTGACTATTATGAATAACTGCTGCCAAGAACATTCTGGTACATACCTTTCGGTAAACATCTGTAAGTGTTCTATTCGCTATATACCTTGGAATGGAATTGCTGGATCATAGGATATCAGTAGTGTATGAGAGTTTTAGCTCCTTTTTGTTTTCACCTGCACTGGATGTTGTCATTGTTTTTAACTTAATCATGCTGGTGGATGTATAGTTTGTGAAGCACCTGTTCAAGTCTTGCTCACTTTTCTGGGGAGTTGTGTGCCTTTTCTTATTGTTGGTGGGAGTCTTCTTTTGTATTCTGGATACTAATCCTTTGCCATACATGTGTTGTGAATATCTTGTCCTATTCTGTGAGTTACTCTTAAATTCCTTGAGTCTTTTTTTGAGGTACAGGTCTTAATCAGTTTGTCATCTTATCCTTTATGGTTAGTGCTTTTTGGCTATTGTTAAAAAATAACCACCTAATGTCACAAAGATGATCTGTATTTTCATCTATAAAAGCTTTATTGTTTTGCTTTTTATAGTTAAATCTTCCCTGAGTTTTGTGTAGAATATGGGGGGAGTCACAATACAGTTGTTTTCCATATGGATATTTAGTTGAGTCAGCACCGTTGATTAAAAAGACTATTCTTTCCTTACTACACCGCATTGTCAGTCTTGTCATAAATCAGATAACCAAATATATGTGGATTGTTTCTGAACTTTTGTATTGTGTTCCATTAGTTAGTTTTTCTTCTCTTTTGCGAATATCATACTGTCTTAATTACTATAATTTTATAGCAGGGTTTGTTAACTTTAGTGTTAAGTTCTCGAGCTTTATTCTTTAAGATGGCCTTAGTTGACCTTGGTGATTGATAACTCAGGTGGAATTAATATTCATTTTGTATGCCTTCTCACTTCTACCATACACATCCCTCAACCAATTGACTGAAATACTGGTTTAATTTATTTAGCTATCTAGAGAACCCAGTTAGGACCTCTAACCTCTTAATGGATTTTCAGATTTGTTGAGTAAACAGAAAATAATTTCTTGGTGCACACATAATACATTACATTTAAAATCTGTGTTCACTTTTAGCATAAATCACTGCACTGTGTAGTAATCAGATATTTAGTTCAAATGTGTGTATTTAATTGCATTGATGCTTAATTTTCTCATTTGTAAGTAATCAGCTGTTTTGTTTATCATGACCAGCTCTGTAGATGCCATGTTTAGGAATTAGTTCGCTTCAAAAAGATGAAACAGGAATAGTGAAATAAAAATAAGATGAATCCATCTGGAAGAATGAATCATCTGTGCATGACATTTAAAGGCACTGATCTTTGTTAGTAATGTGAGATTGTCAGCTGGAAGAGATTTCTCCTCAATATCCTGCCTTCTTTTCCCCTTCCATTTCACATTGATTCAGTTGGGGGAAATCACAAGGTTTTAAAGTAAAATAGTAATCACTTTTCTTCAAAACTGATCATTCATAATTTTCCTTATTTTCTTTGGGGAGTAGGGAAGAGGAAGGAGGAAGGTAAGTTGGGAATATTCTGGGTACAGTAACTATGTGTTCCCATATGATACATGCATTCATGCAGAATACATTATTTAAAACTGAGACTGTGTTGGGAAATTCAAAATATATGATCATTACAATAACTTTGGGAATGTTTTTTTCTAGTTTTTAAAATAGGGGCCGAATAGGGGCGCCTGGGTGGCGCAGTCGGTTAAGCGTCCGACTTCAGCCAGGTCACGATCTCGCGGTCCGTGAGTTCGAGCCCCGCGTCGGGCTCTGGGCTGATGGCTCGGAGCCTGGAGCCTGCTTCCGATTCTGTGTCTCCCTCTCTCTCTGCCCCTCCCCCGTTCATGCTCTGTCTCTCTCTGTCCCAAAAATAAAAAAAATAAAAAAAAAAAAGTTGAAAAAAAAAATAGGGGCCCAATAATTGGAGATCTATATGCATATGGACTGCTTGAGTTTCTTTTCCCCTTTGAATTAATAAGTAGTGAGTTGTAAGAGTTTGTGTTTGACTCAGAAATTGGAACTGAATGTGAGTTAGGCATATATGGCTCTAATCACACCTATTTTCTTTTCTTTTAAAAAATTTTTAAGTTTATTTATTTTGAGAGAGAGAGAGAGACAGTAAAGTGAGGGAGGGGCAGAGAGAAAAGGAGAGAGAGAATCCCAACCAGGTTCCATGCTGCCAGCACAGAGTCCGATGCGGGGCTCGAACCCACTAAACAGTGAGTTCGTGACCTGAGCTGAAACCAAGAGTTGGATGCTTTTAACCGACTGAGCCCTGCAGGTGCCCCACACCTGTTTTTTTTAATTACAAATAAATAATTACTATTTCGTTTATAATGTAATTTTAATGGAATTAGACTTGAACAGTTAAAAATTATATAATCATATTCTGTTTGAGTTAGGAATACTAACCAACCTAAATTTGCTTTTATACCTGGGCAGCAGCCCATTTATACAGCCGTATGGTGGGAAGAAGTACTGATGTGTTAGTGGGTCAGGCACACATTTTTGCCTAAAGATCTCAGTGGCAGCATTTATTGAACAGGTATTTATTGAGTGCATATTGATTTTCAAATAGTTTGTAAGCACTGGGAGTATAAAGATGAGCAAAACAGATGTGATTTCTGCCATCATAGGACTTTCCAACTAGAGTTGTGTGCCTCAGGCTTATAACTTGGTATATTTGTGCACCGGTAATAATAAATAATTTTTTCTCCAGTTTTATTTGGATACAATTGATATAATATTGTGTAAGTTTAAGGAGTCTAATGTGATGGTTTGATACACATAGGCATTGCAAAATGTTTACCAGCTAAGGTTGGTTAACACATCCTTCACCTGTCATAATTACAAATATTTGTTGTTCTTAGGATGAAAATAATCTGCTCTCAGCAACTTTCAAGTATACAATACAGTTTTGTTAACTATAGTCACTTAGTCACTATATTATACATTGGATCCTCAGAACTTACCTTATATTGAAGATTTGTACCCTTTCGCCAATATATCTCTTTCCCCCCACTCTCCAGTCCCCGGCAACCACTAATCTGCTCTCTTTCTGTGAGTAAATAATTTTTGATTGCCCTTCAAGGATTCAGGGTTTCTACTCCTGTTAAGAGTAAAATTTCTAGGGCACTTTGTTAGCATCAGATTTTTGTGTATTGTGGGCTGTTTTTCTTCAGCTAATTAGTTAATAGCCTGTAACCTGGCTGGATTTAGCCTTTTACACTCTGTGTAGGGCATATTCTATCTGAAAATATCATGCCTCTGTTTTTGAGTGTGAAAATGGGCATCCAGAATGAATGTACACTGCATGTCCTTATATATCATGTTTCCTCATCTAGTAGTCTTTTTACTTGCTTGCATTGGAAAATAACGAGAATGTGTACACCTACCTATCCATAAACTATGGCCATATTTGGTAACACAGAGTATGTCCAGAATAGATGGGATCTGTTTACTTATATCAGTCAGTTCTTGTTTAAATGTTTTTATTTATTTTTGAGACAGAGATAGAGCATGAGCAGGGGAGGGGCAGAGAGAGAGGGAGACACAGAATCTGAAACCGGCTCCAGGCTCTGAGCTGTCAGCACAGACCCGACACGGGGCTCGAACTCACAGACCGTGAGATCATGACCTGAGCTGAAGTCGGACGCTTAACTGACTGAGCCACCCAGGCGCCCCTCTTTAATCTTTTTAAAAAATTCTTTTAACATTTATTTATTTTTAAGAGATAGAGTGTGAGCGGGGGAGGGGCAGAGAGAGAGGTAGCCACAGAATCCGAAGCAGGCTCCAGGCTCTGAGCCGTCAGCACAGAGCCCGGCGTGGGGCTCGAACTCACAGACTGTGAGATCATGACCTGAACTGAAGTCAGATGCTCAACCGACTGAGCCACCCAAGCTCCCCCAGTCAGTTCTTGTTTAAAAAGCAAAGCAAAGCAAGGTAATGAACAGGGAGAGGGATGGATCTGTATCAGACAAAGTTTAGATGATTACTCCTCAGGCATCTAGGAGTAGAAGGGTTAAGTAGGTTTGGTGCCCCATTCCATCCTTGTTCTCTTTGTTTCTGGCTCTGCCAACTTGCAGGATCTTCCCTCTACCTTCTTAACTTCCTGACTCTCCAGTCCCTTCCTTAAGGCACACCTGGGCTTACTTTATCTAGACAGTTCTACTTTTACACCTTTTATTTCATTTTATTATTTTTTTTAAAGTTTTTTCTCTTAAAATCATTTATTCATTTTTGAGAAAGAATGCAAGCAGGGGAAGGGCAGAGAGAAGGGGAGAATCTCAGGCAGGCTCCACACTATCAGTGCAGAGCCTGATGTGAGGCTCGAACTCACAAAACTGTAAGATTGTGACCGGAGCCGAAATCAAGAGTTAGACACTTCACTGACTGAGCCACCCAGGCACCCCCTAGTTTTTGTGTAATTTTAAGTTTATTTATTTTGAGAGCTAGTGGAGAGGGGCAGAGAGAGAGAGAGTGGGAGATAGAGAATCCCAAGCAGGCTCTGCAGAGCCCGAGGCAGAGCTTGCTCATGACCTGAACACAGTCTGGTGGAGGATAGTTAACTGACTGAAGCATCCCTACTTTTGCACCTTTTAAACCAATGTCGTTTGTCTGCCTCTGTCTGTCTTCACAGCTACTACTCTAGTTCTGAGAGACAGCTCTTTCTCTTCCAGTTATTGCAGTGGCCTCCTTATTCTTTCTATCTAAAACTTTTACATTCCAGTTCATTCTTCCTCCACTTTTTTAAAAAAATTTTATTTATTTATTTTGAGAGAGAGAGAGAGGGAGAGAGGGAGAATCCCAAGCAGGCTCTGTGCTAGCAGCACAGAGCTTGATGTGGTTCTCTATCTCACGAACTGTGAGGTCATGACCTGAGCTGAAATCAAGAGTCAGATGCTTAACTGACTGAGCCACCCAGGCACCCCCATTCTTCCTCCATTTTAAAGCCAGAATAATTTTACTGAGACGTGCTTGTGGCAACTCAGGGAGCTTCCCTAGGTGATATTTCCTGGGTTTAGAGTTTGGCCTAGAGAGAGGCTAAAGCATGGCCGGTAGAAGGAATAGCATTGTTACATCAAGGAGCCGGCCTCCAAGAAAGATTGTAGTTCTTTTAAACCTAATAGCCATTTACCTACAGGCATGCTGGCAGAGTCAGTCATACTCCTTTATGGTGGTGTATTTTTGCTTTAATTCAAATACAAGTACACCTGAATCTTGGTTCTCTTACACAGTTGAATTTGAAAGACCTCTTCGACCATTTCTGTCTAATGACTTGTTCTTACTAACACTTTCCTGGGGTATTTGACTTACTCTACTGTGTTTTTTTTGTTTGATAGAAATAACTAGTTTGTAATGGTGATCGGTGTTTTGCTCAATGCAGCAAATGTCTTTGGTGAGTTGGAATCTCTTGTTGAGGGCAGAAATTGCCAGTTAAACTGTTAATTGAAAGCAGTATATTAGCATAGGCAGCATCCTGAAAACAGTACAGTTAGTACAGGTACCATCTGCTAATTAGCTGACCGTTGTTGCTGCTTAGCCAGTTTTTTGATAGTAGATCCTAGTGGAGCTTTTTGCTTTATTCCATCGATGACCAAAGACTAGCTATGGCTGCGGCTGAGAGTAAAGCTTTTAAGGTCAAAAGAGAGTGATTAGTGTAAGGGATGGTAAAGGTGTTAAAGATGGTAAAAATATACTGTAGAGGTAAGTTTACTATTAGTTTAGCATTGGTTCTAAACTATAAATTGTCTCCCTTTTTTTCTGTGATGTGATGGTGACAATACAAGGGTGAGGCGTGTAATCACACTGGTATGTTTGCAGTAAAGTTCCTTCGTTGTTCTCTCTCTCTCTCTCTTTTTTTAAGTAGGCTCCACACCAAACATGGGGTTGAACTCACGACCCTCAGATCAAGGTCCGTATGCTCTACTGACTGAGCCAGCCAGGCACCACTTCCTTTGTTGTTGTCTTTAATCTTCAATATTTTCTACTTTACTTTTTAGATAATATTTGAGTTAGAAATATGAGGCATTCATGTGTTATAGATATGTTTCAATAAGATTATTAGACATATTTCAAATATGTAACAAATACATAATTTTAAAATGCAGTTGCGTTTAAACATTGAGCTTAAGAGGAGTAGATGCCATTATCTGTCCTTTCATGAATATATTTTCATGTGTTCATATATTCCACTTATTTTTAAAAGTTTACTTTTGTGTGCCATGTGGTTTTTACATTCAGAGGCACATTTTCTTCTTCGTGAAACTGTTCCAAGATTTTGTGATGTAGGCTGATGGAAAAATGACTCATTTAACAGAATTGTATTCGACAGTCAGGACTGTTGGAGCATATCATATTTCATTAAGGGAGGAGAGATGCTTGAGAAAAGGAGTCTGTTAACCAGATAAAAGTATTGGTGTCTTTGCTAACTTAATTATCTTATTGCCATCAGCTTTGGAGTTACTTAGTGGTGCCTCATCAAGATAGGATCAACTGTCTTGTTTACTGTTGTAGAATTCTCTTTACCAATATCTAAGAAATCACAACTTGCTAGTTTAAACTAGTATTTTGGGATCTAAGCCAAAGGTGAGGTTAGATTTTAGCATTTAGTATGACTTGGTAACATTTGTTTCTTGAATAATTGACTCTTCAGAAGGCAAAAATAATGTAAAATAATTCATACGCTGCTGGTGGTATGTTAAGTGGTGAGATTTTTCTGAGGGGTAGAAAGATTTAACCTAAGATATTCAGTGTAGTATTATGTCTAATGGTGAAAATTCAGCAAGTCACAATGTCCAACAAAAGAAATAGTTCATTATGATGTATCCATTTAGAGGAATGTTACCCATTTATAAAATTTCTTTCTGAAGATTATTTAATAGCAAGGGAAAATCATGATATAAAAATGAGAGTTATAAAGAACTCTATAAGATGTTGAGCTCTGTCAAATGGTAGCAATTAGAAACATGAGTCAGGAGTGCCTGGGTGGCTCAGTTGGTTAAGCGTCCAGCTCTCGGTTTCGGCTCAGGTCATGATCTCACAGTTTGGTAGGTTCGAGCCCCACATCAGACTCTGTGCTGACAGTGCAGAGCCTGCTTGGGATTCTCTGTCTCTCCCGCTGTCTTTGCCCCGCCCTTAGTCAAGCTGTCTCTGTTTCTCTCAAATAGATAAACTTTAAAAACAAAAACAAACCATGAGTCAGACCTTTATATACAGACCTGGAAAGATCATTAAATGCAAAAAAGCAAGTTGTAGAATAATGCACACATGCACAGAAAAAACTAAGATATTTATAAAAATGCACTGAATGAATCATTTATATTCATATATAGGCATGTACAAGCATAGAAAAAAACTCTGGTTCATCAAATTATTAACAGCAGTGACTGCAGTTGGAGATAGGAAAAGACATACTTTGACTCCTACGTGGATTTTAACAATGAGAGTATATTTGTATGTTAATTTGTAATTTAAAGTAAAGAATTTAAGAAAAGCCCTGAAACTTAAGATTCAATACTATAAAGAAAAAAAATTCTCTAAGATATAAGCAGTGGTTATCTCTGGAAGGTAGTTCACACAGTTCTTAACTTTTCTTGCATTTTTCTGCACTTGTCAGAATTTTGGCAATGAGCGGGGATTTTAATAATAAGAAAAAGCAGTTCGATTTTTTTTTTTTTTTTTTTTTTAAGAAGCTGAAATTACTGGTAATAGCAGCATAGTCTGTGGAGTAAAAATTGCCTTGATTCAGATCCTGGCTCTGCCTTCCACTAGCTGTGTGACCTTGGCAGGGGTGGGGGGTGAGGAAGTGTGCTTTATTTTTCCCACAGGATTATTTTTGAAGATTAAATGAGATATAACCTACGTAGGGTAGTTTTACAGTGTCTGGCACACATTTGGTGGACACGCAGGTTAATTTCCTTCTTGTATTTTTCTTTAATGACATCATAGTTAAAACTCTTCAAAACAGTAGAAAAATACCATGAAACTATTAGCGAAAACACAAATGTATCCAAGAATTGGGCAGCTGAAGAGCTTATGACATGATAGTTTTAGAAATAACTCTGCTACAGGATAGAAAGTGAGAATATTCATTACAGCAAAACAAAGGGGTTTGGTATTTCACTTCTGATGGTAAGAAGAGGTGGGTATGGAGCTTCGGTGTTCTGTATGAACCAATTGTTAGTCCGCAGTAACATGGTTTTCTCAGTAGAGTTTATATAATTCCCCACAGCTTCAACCTGATTAGTTTTTAAAGCTGTGTTGTAGATAAATTGTTTTTATTCATCATGACTATCTGTATTAAGAAATAAAGGTATTCAGGATTTCAGGATAATAAAAGTCTTCTAGTAGTAATTCAATATGTAAAATGAGATATCTTCATTAATTTTAGAGGTTATATTTCAGTGGCATAAGATAATTAGGGAAAATAGACACCAACATAAAATTCTTAAAGCGACTAACAATTATATTCTTACACATGTTTTATTAGAAGTACAGTTGAAATACAAACATTTGCTTTTGTCCTGTTTTGCAGAGGAGGTATCACAGGCTTAAAAGAGGAAGACTGATTGAAATTAAACGACTAGTGAAGTGGAGAATCAGGGATCTAATCCTAGGTACACATTGGCCTTCAGAAGTGCCAACATGGCCGCCTCTAGTAGCGCTGCCTCTAGATGTTGTCATAAAAAAAGCGCATTTTTTTTTTTCTCTAAAGGACTCAGAGCTTTGGTGGATATCAAGTGTTTCTGTTCCGTTTGTTTCCTTTTTTAGTCCCATTTCTCAAACGAATAAATTTGATATCATTTATGGCTACATTTCTTCTTATGGTCTCTGTCTTGAATTGTAGCCCTTGAAAAATGCCACACTGAAAACCAGTTTGGGATAGATTTTCATGTGGTGGAAAATGAGCATGCTTTGGGAAACCACTTTGGTTGTGTGACTCTGAGTCAGCGGCAGGGTCTCAGCTAGTGGTCTGCAGTCGTGATCTGGCTGTGAGTACCTCTTTTCTTGAGTATCTATCTACCAGTAATAAAAAAATCTCAATATTAATGCTAACTCATTGCTTTTTATAAATATGGGAAATTCTTTAGAATCCTTTCCTCTTGAGTTAATTTCCACTCTAGTATATATATTTTCTTTTCTTTTATGTGACTTTTTTTCCTACAAAGCCAAAAATGTCCTGGAATATACTGTCTTCTTAGTGAAAACTTATACTCTAACTTGTAGATTGATCAGTGGTCAGTGTTCTTTGTGTGTGTGTGTGTGTGTGTGTGTGTGTGTGTGTGTGTGTGTGTGTCTTAATAGTGTCCTTGTGTTTTTAACTTGCCATATACTTCCTTGACTCATTACAGGTCATCTAGAAAATTTTGTTTTGTTTTTAATGTTTTTCTTTTGACTGTGTCCTTTTGATCTCCTTGTTTAATTCAGTATATTATTGTCATCCTTGCACTACATCATTTGTTGTAAGACCTAATCTGAGTGGTATTGTGTTATCCTTTTCTTTTGTTTTACTAAATGACCATGTGAGAGAAGAAGTGGACTCCAAGCTCCAGGAGGGCAGAGACTATGGCAGCTTTACTCACTAAATGTGTGTTGCACAGTTCCTGGTACACAGTAGGTGCTCAGTAAAGCTGAGTACAGGGTGGGTATGGTTAAGTGAAGATAGAGTAGAAAAAACCATGTTATAGTTTAGCATAAGTCATCAGTGCTACTGTTTGGGAGGGGGTCTGGGGGTGGAGACACAAGAAAAGGAGGGGAGGGAAAATTCAGCCAGGTTTTTGGACGTATGTGGAGAAATGAGTAATAGGGATAACAGTATCTTGAAGACTCACATTCCATGTGCTGTACTATGAGCTTTATATGTAGCATTTGATTGTACAGAGTACAGACAACAACTGTACAACAAAAGAAGCCATGAGTGTTCTGGTTAGCCTAGGTAAAAGGGTAAGAAGGGTGATTTAGGTGTAAAATACCATTTATAACGATGTTTTGTATAGGAGTTGTTGCGATACTGGTGGAGCACAGTAGAATGATTTTCCTTCTTTTTCTTTTTTTTAGAAATAATCTCTACACCCAACATGGGGCTTGAACTCACGCATGCCCCATGCGTGATAGAGTAGCAATCAAGAGTTGCATGCTCTGCTGACTGAGCCAGTCAGGCGTCTCAGTAGAGTGATTAATTAGATTTTGGTTAGAGGTAAATTAAAAAATTTTCAAATAATACTGTAATCAAAATAATGAGGGCCAAGACATAAATAAAAGTGCTCTTTGAATCTCATCCCAAGAAATCGTTCTTGGTGTAAAATACTGTGAGGCAGATACCATGGGATGTTAGGCTTACACAGACTCCAGAAAAATAGGTTTTTCTCTACATGGTTAGATAGGCTGGCTGAGATAAGCTTTCAGAGTTTCCTTTCAGTTGGATTCTATGTCTCGATCAGATTGGATGTAAATAATTTTGAAGGAGGATGTTTGGTTTCTTCATTTGCCTTTTATTAAACATGTTTATGTTCATTTAAAGTGAAGATAGAATAAATGATTAAAAGGAAAATTTCCATTGGCTCAGTTTAACTTTAGGAGCTACAGAGGAACTAGTCCTTTGCATTTCCTTCCCACAAATACTTTTAGTTTTCCAAGTTATTTGTAGGAAATACTCTAAAAAATGTAATTTTCTTTCTGTTTTGCTCTTGCAAAAGTTTTTATTTTTCTGAAAGCATTTTTATTAGAAGGTAAAGGCTGTCCTTAGAAATATTGCAGCGTTTTAATGTGTTAAAAATGACCTTTAAGGGACACTTGGGTGGCTAAGTCGGTTAAGTGTCCGATTCTTGGTTTTGGCTCAGGTCATGATCTCACGTTTCATGGGTTTGAGTCCTGCATTGGCTTCTGCACTGGGAGCGTTGGGCTCTGCAGAGCCTGCCTGGGATTCTGTCTCTCCCTCTCTCTCTCTGTGCACCCGACCCCCTAAATAAATAAACATTAAAAAATGACCTTTGAAGATAGATGGAAAATTGCTATATCATACCTTTTGTATGTTGTAAAAGAAAGTCTTTTTCTTCCCTTAATGTAGAACTGGAAGATGAAATGAAGTGATTTTTAAAGATAAATATTTTTGAAGGCAGGTCAGTAAAATTTGATGCATTTTTCTTTTGGAGGAAATATTGTCAGAATAGTTGTATTTTTCTCCTCCTTTATTGTCTGTTGTTTGTGAGGTCTCTTTAAAGTTTTTTTAAAAAAGTTCCATAGGTTACTTTGAAGTCATCAAACAGGAAGCATGAATGCACGTGAAGATAAACCTATGAATGAATTTAATCACTTTAAAATCTCATGACTCCTGGCAACTTGCCACATACCCAGCTTTGAATAATGAATACAACTATGTCTGCACGTCTTTTAAATTAAAAAAAAAAGTTTTATTCATTTTCTTTAAGTAAAAACAAAAACAAACCATTCACTTCACAGCCCTCTCCTCTTGCAGCCAATTTGTTCTATGTATCTTTGGGCTTTTTTTTATTTTTTAAGATATAAGAGAGAAAATACAGTACCTTTCTCTGACTTATTTCACTTAGCATAATGCCCTCAAGGTCCATCCATGTTGTCACAAATGGCAGGATTACATTCTTTTTTATGGAAATAGTGTGTATTACAATTTCTTTATGCATTCATCCATCAGTGGACACTTAGGTTATGTCCATATCTTGGTGATTGTAAATAGTGCTATAACAAATATGGAGGTGTATATATCCTTTTGAATTAGTGTGTTTGTTTTCTGTGGGTAACTATCCAGAAATGGAATTACCAGGTTATATGGTATTTCTATTTTTAATTAAAAATTTTTCTTTAATTTTAGAGAGTGCACATGCGTTTTAGCAAGGGGAGAGGGACAGAGGGAGAGATAGAATCTTAAGCAGGGGTTTAACCTGATGCGGACTTGATCCCATGATCCTAGGATCATGACCTGAGCCAAAATCAAGAGTCAGACGCTCAGCTGACTGAGCCACCCAGATACCCCTCAATTTTTAATTTATGGAGGAATCTCCATACTGTTTTCCATAGTGACTACACCAATTTACATTCCCACCAACAGTGTATAAGGGTTCCCTTTTCTCCACATCCTCACCAACACTTGTTATGTCTTGTCCTTTTGATAATAGCTCTTCTTACAGGTATGAAGTGATAATCTCATTGTCGTTTTGATTTGCATCTCCCTGATGATTAGTGATATTGAGCATCTTTTCACGTACCTGTTGGTTATCTGTATGTATGTCTTTGGAAAAATGTTCAGATCCTCTGCCCTTTTTTAAATTGGATTGTTTGTTTTTTTTTGCTGCTGAGTTGTATTAGTTCTTTGTATGTTTTGGATTTTATCCTTTTATCAGATATTTGTTTTATAATTAGTTTCTCCCATTCAGTAGGTTGCCTTTTCATTTTGTTGATGGTTTCCTTTGCGGTGCAGAAGTGCATTTTTAGCTTTAGTCCCACTTGTTTATTTTTGCCTTTGCTACTTTTGGTTTCAGATTCAAAAAATTATCACCAGGACCTATGTCAGGGAGCTTGCTGCCTATGTTTGCTTCTAGGAGTTTTATGGTTTCAGGGCTCACGTTCAAGTCTCTAATCCATTTTGAGTTAATTTTTGTGAATGGCAAAAGAAAACGGTCTTGTTTAATTTTTTTGCATGTGGCTACCCCATTTTTCCAATTATTGAAGAGGCTGTCCTTTCCCGTTTTATATACTTGGCACCTTTGTTGTGAATTAATTGGCCAGATATGCATGGGTATATTTCTGGGCTCTCTATTCTCCTTTGATCTATGTGTCCATTTTAATTGCGATTACTTAGTAATATAGTTAGAAATCAGGAAGTGTGATGCCTGCAGCTTTGTTCTTCTTTTTCAAGTTTGCTTTGCCTATTTGGGATCTTTTGTGATTTTATACAATTTTAGGATTATTTGTTCTATTTCTCGGAAGAATGCCAGTGGAATCTTAATAGGAATTGCATTGAATCTATATATTGCTTTGAGTAGTATGGACATTTTAACAATATTAATTCTTCTGATCCATAAGCATGGAATATCTTTCCATTTATTTGTTGTGTCGTCTTCAGTTTCTTTCATTAATGTCTTGTTTTTAATATGTGCGTCTTTCATCACCTCCTTGGTTAAATATATTCCTAGGTATTTAATATTTTTTGGTAGAATTGTAAATGGGACTGTTTTCTTAATTTTTCTGATAGTTCATTATTAGTGTAAAATACAACAGAGTTTTGAGTGTTGATTTTGTATCCTGCAGTTTTACTGAATTTTATTAGTTCTAACAGTTTTTTTAATGGCGTCTTTAGGATTTTCTGTATATAGTATTTTGCCATCTGCACATAGTGAGTTTTACTTTTTCCTTTTCGTTTTGGAGACCTTTTATGTATTTTTCTTTTTCCCCCATCCAATTGCCACAGTCCTGTGGGATCCAGGAATGCAAGCCCATCTGGCCACTAGAGCCAAAGCGATGAGGGGTGTGTGCCTTGGGCATCCGCCGCAAAAACTGGGTACAAAGCACATGTGTAACTCCCTTCCAGGAGACATTGGAGCTCTGGAGCATGGTAGAGGGTGAGTGTGAAGATAGTGTTCTCCTTCCAAGGTCTCTGGAAAGGATTATGGTAAGCCCCTAGATGTGTGTTTAATTAGAAGCCTATCCCCTGGGCCACCGTCATGATAATTAGCTAATAGGTCTCCTCAGAAAGACAGAGCTCCTGAGTTTGTTGTCTCTTGCTGTGTCCTTGGGATGGTAGTTGTTTAAGAACTGTGTTGGGGGGCCCCTGGGTGCTTAGTCTGTTAAGCGTCATAATCTCATGGTTCATGAGTTCAAGCCCTGCATTGGGCTCTCTGCTGTCAGCGTGGAGCCTGCTTCGGATCCTCTGTCTCCTTTTGTCTCTGCTCCTCCCCTGCTCATGCTCGCGCTCTCTCTCTCTCTCTCTCTCTCTCTCAAAAATAAATACTACACTTGATCTTAGCCAAAAGGCCGAGAAGCGATATCTCTCAAAAATAAATAAACATTAAAAAAAATAACTCTGGGGGCACTTAGTGGGAGAAATGCTCCCTTCGAGCTGAAAATGAAGTCAGCCATTATCAAGTTCCAAATCCAAACATTGGTGTTATGATATATATTTTCTTATAAAAGACTCATTTTAGTAGCATGGTGTTGATAGAGATGAGTTTGAGAAGAGAACCGTCTGGACAAAGGATAGGCCCCTTTAAAAATCCATTCCACTGTTATGATTGATCACCCTGAAAAATTAGTTTGAAATGCCTGTAGGGCCAGAGGGTTGAATTAGAAATTGCTAGGATGGATCAGACCAAAGGTTTAATCTTAGTGTTTGATTGCCACTAGTGATTTACAGTTAAAAATAGTTCTGCTGTGGGAAAGCATGGCTTTCATCTCTGATAGTACTTCAAAGGTTAAGTATTGCCCTGTTTCTTTGAGCAGTGATTGATTTACAGCTTTGTGTCAGTTTTCCCCCCAGAACCTTTGGGTTCATGTTATACCTCTATTTATTACATTTTGAGGTATTGGTTTTCATAATTTAATTTCATATCATAGGAAATAGAAGTTACACCTTTTTCTTATTTATCTTATCCATCAACAAAGGATCCTACTAATTTGATGGTTTTAGATTTGATGAACTCAAATTTGTGTACCAGCCATGCTTTTATAGATTGTTTTGTCCCAGCCATTACTTTTTCTAACTGAAAACTTATTTTTGGACTTCTTTATTTGATGACATTTTAGTTGAACTTCTTTGACCCTTCTTTAGTTCTGCCATATTTGGGTGTTTCTCTGTGTGAAATTTAAACACTTACAGTTGGAATCAGTACTAAAACTGACTTCAGAGTGACCCCTCTTAAAGTCAGTTTGTGATCTGTGAACCAAGTCACCAAAGCTTACATTGACTCTGATGTTTAAAAAACTGTGTTCCCTTTGAAGGCAGGGATTGTATTGATTTATGTCCAGGTACTAGTATAGTACTAATCCTGGTGGGCTGTCAATAAAGGTTTGTTGAATAAATGAATGAATGGGATATTGTAAAAGGTTTAGTGAATGTTTGAGTAGAGGTAAGTGCTTGATTTCTTTTTATCTATGTAAATACTGTTAAGTAACTCCTAAAAAATTATTCAGGCATATAGTGTCTCTTAAAACATCAATTATGACAATAACAGTAACAACCCCAAAACACTGGTCATAAACCTTTAAGAGTATAATTATTTAAGGGGCCATTGGCTGGCTTAGCCAGTGGAGCATGTGGCTCTTGGTCTTGGGTTGTGAATCTGAGCCTTATGTTGGGTGTAGAGATTACTTAAGTAAATAAACTTATTTTCAAAAAGGTACACTTATTTAAGATCAAGAGTTATGCCATTGTTATTTGCCTACTTGAACCAGGAGAATGGGAAAATAATGGTGATTTGCTAGGCTGACAAGTAGCAGTAAAATTGTTGCCCTTATACATTGTTGGTGGCTTTATAAAATGGTTAATCCTCTTAGAAAAAAAATTTAAGTTTATTTATTTATTTTGAGAGTGAGAGAGGGTCAGAGAGAGAGGGAGTGAGAGAATCCCAAGCAGGCTCTGTGCTGTTAGCACAGAGTCTGATGCGGGTCTCGAACTCATAGACCATGAGATCATGACCTGAGCCAAAACCAAGAGTCAGATGCTTAACCGACTGAGACACCCAGGAGCCCCTAGAAAAACGTTTTATTTTTCAAATTTATTTATTTATTTTTTATTAAAGATTTTTTTTTTTTAACATTTATTCATTTTTGAGAGACTGACAGAGTGTGAGCAGGGATGGGCAGAGAGAGAGGGAGACACACAGCCTGAAGCAGGTTCCAGGCTCTGAGCTGTCAGCACAGAGCCTGATGTGGGGCTCAAACCCATGAACTGTGAGATCATGACTTGAGCAGAAGTCAGATGCTTAACTGACTAAGCCACCCAGGCGCTCCTACAAGAACATTTTAAAAGTATGAGAAACGTCTAAACATCTATACTTTGTGACTCAATGTTATAACTTTTAGAGTCTGATGAAGTAGTCTGAAATAAGGAGCTAGCTATATATAGAAAAATATTAACTGCAGAATTATCTATACAATTGAAGAATACTATGATGTTAAACCTTGATTAAGTTATCTCTCTGCCTCAGTTTTCTTATCAGTAAAATGGAGATAATAATAGTATCTTCCTCATGTCCTTGTGAGGAATAAATGAAACTATATATGTATATAGCTTAAAGTAGTATCTGGCCGATATATAGCACTCAAATTTGGCTCTGCTGCTACTGTTTGTGTTTTATTATTATTGATGCACAGGTCTCTCATTTCCTGGAGACTTTTATGTAATTGTGCCAGGCATTTTGTTAGGTACAGTGGGAGATGAGTAAATAAAAGTTGTGGTTTTTGTTTCAAGGAACTTAAAATTCACTTGGTAGTGATTCTAATATGTATTTATAAAGATATTATAAATAACTTTACAAATTTTTAATGTTTTATTTATTTTTGAGAGAGAGGAAGGGGCAGAGACGGAGGGAGACACGAGTCCAAAGCAGGCTCCAGGCTCTGAAGGAGGAAGAGTCCCCATGTTGGAATGATTTGAGTGCCAAACTGAGGAGTTTTTATCTTATTTACATAACACTGGTAAATGATGGCTTTTGTGACCTGATAAGAGCTCTGTTTTGGGAATATTGGGTAACTGCAAAATGATTTTGTGGTTGTAGGAGAAGTGGAAGTAGGGAAATGGGACGACTAGTTTTTTTTTTTTTTTGTTTCCCATTCATTCAAAAAACATGTGTTGCTCACTTATTCTCTGCCATATTTTGTGCTTTGTATTGAGGATAGTAAACTGTATCATATTTACTTGAACAATGATTGTTAACTGGTATTTCAGAGCATAGATCATGAAGCTTGAACTGGTATGTGTTTGTAGGAACGAAGGGTAGATTAGATGTCAAACACGGTGGTGGGACAACAGTCATAATTTTCTGTATGGGGTAAGGGAGAGGTAAAAGGTAAAGATGACTTTTAGATTTTAAACCTGAATGACTTGGGGACTTACTGTACTTATTCCTAAGGCACATTGGGAGAAAAAGAGGGTGAGCTAGTGTATGTGGACAAATGATATGTTTTACTTGATTTATTTTGTTTGAGTTGCCAGTTAAACATTCAGTTGCTCCTTTGGAGGCAGTTGGGGGGTTGGGACTTGGCGGTAGAGATGTTAAAAATACAGATTTGTAAGTCATGTCCATAGATGTGGCAGATGAAGCCTGAAGTAAATTACGTTGTCATGGGAAAATGTGTGTGTGTGTTGTGTGTGTGTGTCTGTGTGTGTGTGCACGCACGTGCGTGTGTGTTGTTAGTGGGGGTGGGTAGGGAGCTGAACTTGTTTTATTTTATTTTATTTTTTAAAAAGAGAGGGAGAGGGAGCACATGCATCCAGGCGGGGAGGGGCAGAGAGAGGAGAGACAGAATCCCAAGCAGACTCTATACCATGAGCGCCCAGCTCCATGCGGGACTCGAACTCACCAACTGAGATCATGACCTGAGTCTAGATCAAGAGTTGGACGCTTAAGTGACTGTGCCACTCAGGCGCCCCTGAACTTTTTTTTATTTTAAAAGCATAAAAGAATCACTTTATTTTATTAAAAAAATTACATATGCCTGTTAAAAAAAAAAAAAACAAAACACCTAGTGGTATAGAGGGTATATCCAAAATCTCACTACCCAGAAGAATCTTACTTCCCAGGTGCAAGTGTCATTAATATTCAGGAAGATCATTCTAGGTTTTTTTAATACATATTTGTAGATAGTTAGAAATAATTGCAGAAGTCTATTATGTATTGCACAGTGTATTTTATTTCATACAATGACTAACTGTAACAGCCTCAGTTCCCTCAACTGTTTGTAATATTTGAGTTATTAAAATGCTAGTCCTGGGCTAGTACTGGACAAGGCTAGGAAGGAGGTACTCACTCTTGGAGACCAGCAAGTATGTGCAAGTTCTTTTTTTTAAAATTTTTTTTTTCAACGTTTATTTATTTTTGGGACAGAGAGAGACAGAGCATGAACGGGGGAGGGGCAGAGAGAGAGGGAGACACAGAATCGGAAACAGGCTCTAGGCTCTGAGCCATCAGCCCAGAGCCTGACGCGGGGCTCGAACTCACGGACCGCGAGATCGTGACCTGGCTGAAGTCGGACGCTTAACCGACTGCGCCACCCAGGCGCCCCAAGTATGTGCAAGTTCTTGACGCTGAGAGTGATGCCTCTTAAAATTTTACATCATAGGTGCCTTGCTTGCTCACCCATCCCTGGTCCTGCTGTCAAACAATTAAATAATAAAATTTCCTTTATAATTACTTTGTATTTTTATTAACCAAATCAAGAACATCATTTTAAAAATCCATACTACCATGAGACTTTTAAAGAAAAACAGCAGTTTCCTGACACTGTCTCATCCCATTTAACTTAACCCCATCTGGCCTCCGTTTCCTGTTCTATAGAGGCAACGATTTTCAACTCTTTTGGCTTTTTTCTCCTTAATATTTACTACTGTATTTCTAAATATTATGCTTTTACTGGTAGTACTTGATGTATCATACTGCATTATTTAAATCATTTGGGTATCAATGACCACTTTTTTTTATTTTGTCTTTTCCTAAAAAGGTAGTACCTTGGATTTAGTTTGTTACTGGGCCTTTTTATTATTGAATAATTCAGCCAAAATTATTGTGCTATGACTTTGAAGGGCTTCTTTGTAAGAGCTTGTTACACAGACTTTATTTTTGCTAAATCCAGTAGAGTATCCAGTTTATTTGTTCAATGTATAGCATCAAGATTGACTATCTTAACACTTTCTGCAGATTTCATTTCTTTCTTAACCTTTCTATACAAAAGAAAATCAAGTGAAGTTTTAATGAGGTGCAAGTTCCTGTGCACCTGTGTCCCTTAATTAAAACAAAAATTTTCTTCTAATGTTCATTTACTGATGTAAGCTGTATACCAGGTACCCACTTAGGTTTTTTGTATATATGATTTCATTTATTCCTTATAACTTGTAGTGCCAGTAGCTACATTTTATGGTTGAGGAAATAAAGAGATAGAGAAGTTAAATAATTTGCTTAAAGCTGCAGTTGTGGTAAATACTGGAACCAGAATTCAGACTCGGGAATGTCTCTTAAATCTATATTCTTTTTTTTTTTTAATTTTTTTTTTCATGTTTAGTTATTCTTGGAAGGGAGACAGGCAGAACGTGAGCAGGGGAGAGGCAGAGAGAGAGGGAGACACAGAATCTGAAGCTGACTCCAGGCTCTGAGCTGTTAGTACAGAGCCTGACGTGGGGCTCAAACCCACGAACCGTGAGATCATGACCTGAGCTGAAGTCGGATGCGTAACCGACTGAGCCACCAAGGTACCCCTTAAATCTGTATTCTTAACTGCTGGCTTGAACTATGCATTGTGCTCTCTTTTGGCTTCCCAGATTTCTTCAGGAACATTCCTTTCTCCTTCCTCTGCCGAAATGTTGCTTTTAAGGATAGTGTTCAAAATTTATACAAAATTGGGTTTTTGCAGACTACGAAGCTTTTTCAGTTTTTATTAAAGATGGGAAGGATTTATCGCAGCGGTTTCTCATGATTGTAATGACTAAAAAACATAAAAGAAAATATAAATCTCATGCTCAAGCATTTGGGGTTTGGGAGAGGGAGAGAAGAAATTAATATGACCAAGTAGATTATTTACATCTTGTTTGGTTCACAAATATGTTGTGTCTCAGGAAATTCAGAGATAAATTACATAGACTATGTCCTTAAGGATTATCATCTAAAAGTGTACTTATAGGCAATATAAGTATTCTGCAAGAAGGGTAAATTAGGTACTATGGGAATTTGTTGAAGATCTAAGGAAAACTTGTAGAAAAGGAAATGACTTGAATGGGCCCACTGAAGGATGGATGGCACAATTATGGAGTGATCAATTCAGTAGAAATTTACAGAGGCAGGAAATTTGGGGGACATGTTGTAGAATGGCAAGTAGTGCTTTGATTAGACTTTTCTTCCCCAAGTTCACATAGCTAGTGATGTTTGAATTGGAGATGGAATCCCAGGCAGTCTGACCGCAGAGTATGCAGTAATAGCTATTGTGCTAGATGCTTCATGCTCACCTGGAAATGTGCCTGGTAAGAACCCCTTCTGTCAGAGTAGGGATGTGTTCTGCAGAGAGGTTTACAATGTAAGGAAATTATTTATAAGGGAGCAAGTTTCCTGAAGGATCCCTGGAAAGAGATGAGGAGGTAGTCAGCAGAGGTTGGGGTGGGGGTTGTGGGGAGATCGTGGTGGGGGGAAATGAAGAGGAGCACTAAGAAGACTGGAGTTCACTTTTGGGGGTGATCAAGAGAGCTTGACAGCAGTGTGCCACTTGGTGGAAATAGTTGGCCTCAGGGTTCCAAGTGGAGTTATGTTTGCCAGTTTTTAAAGGAGGCATTTAAATTATAATGAGAAAAACTTTCTTCTGTTATATCATTAAAAAAAGGTTACTTCTGGGGCGCCTGGGTGGCTCGGTTGGTTGAGCGGCCCACTTCAGCTCAGGTCATGATCTCGCGGTCCGTGAGTTCGAGCCCCGCGTCGGGCTCTGTGCTGACAGTTCAGAGCCTGGAGCCTGCTTTAGATTCTGTGTCTCCCTCTCTCTCTGCCCCTCCCCACTCATGCTCTGTCTGTCTCTGTCTCTCAAGAATAAATAAAACATTTAAAAAAATTAAAAAAAAGGTTACTTCTGATAGCACTTAATGAATTTAAGTGGTGTTTCAAGGTATTAGTTTACATTACTAATATTAAAGTTATTTAGCTTTATAAAAAACTATCACTATCATTACAGTTCTTGTCTTTAAACTGTATTTCGTAGCTGTGTTTTCAAGAATGTGTTCATACATGGAAAAATAGAGAATATAAAATGAGATCTGTAGAGAATATTTCACAAACCGAATGGTGTCCAATTAATTTTGTCTGTATCATGTTTCTTACCTTTTTAGTAAGGAAGGTTTGATTTGTTGACTAGCCATTGTTAGCAGTAAATGGGGGGGGGATGCACTTAGAGTTTAGGAGCTAAGTAATAGATCGAGCATTTGATGGGTTTTGGTTAGCTGAAAGTCAAATTTTAAGATAGGGATCATTGCGCAACAAGTATAGTTGGCAAGTGGGACCCACATCCTTAAAAACATAAGGTTTTGTGCCAGATTTAATTCTGCAAACATTTTATGTGCAGATAATTTGTAGGAAATGAAGATTACAAAAAAAGTCCCTCCCTTGGAATTTATAGTCTGAGAGGTGAGAGAAAAAATTTGTATAAACAAGATAGAAATAAATGACAGCTGCATGAGAAGTGACAAAATGCTATGAGATCTCCAAGTGGAAAAAATTTATTATTTAAAAAAAATTGTGCATGTATGTCTTGATTTTTGGAAAATAATTTCATGAAGTGTGGCATTTGAGTTTGATTTAGAGAGATGGCTTGGTTTCCACAGATTGTGGATGATTTGATGGATTAATGTGAGAATAGACACAGGGGGAATAGTATTGAACATATTTGGAAAATGGCCAGCAATAGTGTGGGGAATGAGGATGTTGGAGATGAGGTTAAGGCTAACAACATGCTGAGTGTGAACGTTGTTTTGTAGGTGTTTGGAGGCACTTGGTGGTGTTTTATTTGAGCAGGAACTGATATCATCCAACTTGTATTTTAGGAAGGTTATCCTAAAGTGGACTAAGGTGGTTAGCGTAATGGTAGTTAAGAGAATGAGCATCAGTCCTGGGACATCTCCTGGCTCTGTCACTCTTGGTTGTTAGTGTGGTCAGTCATGAGTTTAACTTACAAAATGGGGATAATGGTAGCACTTAGAGACTGTCCTGATAAATAAATGAGATTATCCAGGGCAGCATTTACTACATGTCTTAACACAGAGTAAGCGTTCACAAAAAAATGTTAGCTATATAAGAATTTTATTCTGTAAAAGGGCAAAGGCTAGAGGTAGAAAGACCACACAGGAAAGCACAGTGAGTCTATGTCACAGTGAGGTGTATGATATGCTGAGGCTTTTTTTCTTTTTTCTTTTTTTTTTTTAAGATAACATTTTATTGTGCCGTTGAAAAATCTTGTGTTTGTTAAGTGTGTGTGTGTGTACGTGTATGCGTGTTTAAAGTAAGTTCTATGAAAAGGCAGTTGATTATTTTAAATCTCATCCGTCTGTGTATCAGAGTAATCTTTAATGTGTGTGAAAGCACCTGTCAGTGACACTGGTGGGCTTGTGGTGGTGGTGCTGGAGCACAGAGTGATTAGCAAACCTAGTTGCCTGGGAAATCATTGAAGAATGACCATCACTGGAGTTTCACTCACTGCTTCCTCACTGTGTAACTTTTCTTATGGGGTCTTGAGAAATAAGAAGATGGAAAAGAAAGGATATGAAAGGGTGAAGGTGCCATTTACTTAGTTTGGTTGTTGTGAATTATGCTTGAGATGGTATAAGAGTCAGAAGGAAGAATTTTTTTTTTAATGTTTATTTATTTTGAGAGAGAGAGTGCAAGTTGGGGGAGCGGCCGAGAGAGGGGGACAGAGGATCTGGAGCAGGCTCTGTGCTGACAGCAGTGATCCCCATGTGGGGCTCAAACTCAGGAACCTGTGAGATCATGACCTGAGCTGGAGTCAGACACTCAACCATCGAAGCCATGCAGTGCCCTTAGAAAGAATTCTTTAACATAAAGGTGTTTTGTGTCCTTAGAGTTTGCAGGGACTATAAATAAATTCCATGGTTGTTTGGCCTCTAAGATGGGAGATTCAGGGTGAATAGATTTTACCCAAACTTACAGGAAAAATTAGGGTTAGAGCTATAATTGAGAAAATTGAAAATTACCTTGAGTTATCAAAACCCTTGGAGTCAACTGTGACTCTGCTTTTTCCCTAGCTCATCACCACTACATCAACAAATTCTGTTGTCCCTACCTTCAAGATCTATCTTGAACTAGGCCATTTCTCACTTTCGTCCATTGCTACCATTCTGGTGTAAATCACCATTATCTCCTTGACTAGCCCACGGCGATAATCCGAAACTGATCTCCATGTTTGATTTGCGCCCTGCCCTGTACTAGTCTTTATGTAACAGCCGGATTAATTCTCTTGACTAATTCAGGAAGTCATGTTCCTGTTATACAAAACCTGTCAGTAGCTCCCTGTTTCAGGAGTTCTTAGCACAGCTCGAAAATCCTTCCACGGTCGGGCCCCGTTTTTGGAGCCTTCTTTCTTGTCACTCCATTCACCCAATGCACACGAGCCATCAGATATCTACATAATTCACCCAGTTAAGAATTCACGTCTCTGTACATAGGTTTCCTCCTTACAGAGGTTTCTCTCATTACTCTCTGTGAAGCTGCAGTCCTGGGTTGTCTCCATTCACTTTAACAGGCTTAAAGCTTTTATCACTACCCCAAAAGTATACCTTTTAAAAACATTTGTCTTCCCCACTAGAATGTAAACTCCAAGAGAGCAGGACTGTATTTTTTGTATTGCCGCTAGTTAGAACACAATAAATGACCAGTATGGGGCACCTGGGTGGCTCAGTCTGTTGAGCAGCCAACTTCAGCTCAGGTCATGATCTCACAGCTTGAAGCCTTGTGAGTTCGAGCCTTGCATCGGGCTCTGTGCTGACAGCTCAGAGCTGGAGCCTGCTTCGGATTCTGTGTGTCCCTCTCTCTCTGCCCTCCCCTGCTCATGCTCATGCTCTGTCTCTCTCTCAAAAAATAAAATAAACATTAAAAAAAAAAAAGAACATAATAAGTGACCAGTAAATACTTGTTTAGTGGATGAATGATTTTATAAACAAAAGGAGATTTATATTTCTTTAAATCTGAGATCTGCTGTTGTCATCAATATTTATTTTATGTTCCATCTACATGCTGGAACAAGCAAAATAAAAATACAAATATTAAAAAAAAGCAGGAACTAGGGAAATAATAGAATTGTAATATGATATCCAAATAGCTTTTGCTTGAGGTAGTGTTTGGTGGCATTAAAGGAAGAAGCTTCCTTCTCACGCTACCTGTAAGTTAATCTTTCCGGTGACATTGTGCCAAACTTGAGAGCTGGCAAAAATTGTTTGATTCTTACAAATTTATTTACTATTTGATTTTGTAACTCTCATTTTTAAATTCCTATGGTATGTATTTAGAAGATTTCAATTTAAGTAAATTTCACCTCCAGACCAAGTTCTGACAAATGTTCAAGGTCTCAGTTCCAGATATCAGAGAACTATACTGAACTTAAATGATTGAGGGAGAAATGAACATGACACATACCAGAATGATCTTCAGTGTCCCTAAGAGACCCAGCATGCCTTGTGTATAAAACAAAGATCTTAGATGTGTCCTAAATTTGAATTCTCTCTGACTGCCATTGTGATTTTGGACAAGTTATTTAATCAATCTTTCTTTCTTTCTCTCTTTGTCTCTCTCTCTCTCTCTCTCTTTTTCTTTCTTTAATGTTTATTTATTTATTTTGAGAGAGAGAGAGCATGTGTGCATGCGTGGGGGTGGAGGCAGAGACAGAGGAAGGGAGAGAGAAAATATGTAACTTTTCTTGAGTCTGTTTTTCTAATGAGTAAAATGGGTATAGTATTACTTAGCTACTGAACAGGGTTGATGTAAGAATTAGATAAGATACTGTATAATATAGTTGGTACATAATGGTAAATAATATTATATTAAAATTTTATGTACATGGACTGCTGAGTGTATATGTTTTTGTATTTTGACTGTTTTGATATACTGTTTCTAGTTTTCCAAAGATATTTGATGGTATTACCTAACATGTTTTAAATCTATCCAATTGTTATAAAATCTAGTCCATTTGTTTTGCATTTTTTGTTTTAAAAAGCAGATATATTTTGAATTAATGAATTATTTAATCAAATAATATTAGAGGGCTGCCATGCCTCACTGGCTCAGTTGGTGGAGTGTGCAGCTCTTAATCTTGGGGTTGTGAGTTCGAGCCCCATGTGAGGTATGGAATTTCCTTAAAAATACAATCTTGGGGTGCCTGGGTGGCTCAGTCGATTGAGCGTCCGACTTCAGCTCAGGTCATGATCTCGCAGTCCGTGAGTTCGAGCCCCACGTCGGGCTCTGTGCTGACAGCTCAGAGCCTGGAGCCTGTTTCAGATTCTGTGTCTCCCTCTCTCTGACCCTTCCCTGTTCATGCTCTGTCTCTCTCTGTCTCAAAAAATAAATAAATGTTAAAAAAAATTAAAACAAAACTTAAAAAAAAACAATATTAGAAGTTATTAATAAGTGCCATAATTTCTGCTTGTAAAGATTAAAAGTTTTAATTAAAGTTTATTTATTTATTTTGAGAGAGAAGCAGAGCAAGTGAGGGAGGGGCAGAGAGAGAGCAGGAGAGAGAGAATCCCAAGCAGGCCCTGTGCTGACAGTGTGGGGCTTGATCTCACGAACTGTGAGATCATGACCTGAGCTGAAACCAAAAGTAGGATGCTTGACCTACACCCAGATGCCCCTAAAGATTAAAAACTTTTAAGATCTATGTGATGAGTACAGGGTGGTGTAAAAGGAAGTGTTGAATTCTGTGTTGTGCACCTGAAACTAATATAACAGTGTGTGTTAACTAACTGGAAGTGAAATAAAAACTTGAAACCTTTTTGAGATCTATATTTTTGAAGCTCTGTAATTGCATTTTAAAAGTATACTATGGATGTGCTCACTCATCTCATCGATGTTAGTGGAAGACCAAGTGCACAATATGGCTCAGTAAAATAAAATCACATTGAAGTTTTCAAGTCACAGATATCAACTTTATCAGATAATTTTGTTATGCTTCTGCAAGCTGTTTGTTGTTAAAATTTTGTGGCTTTACTCTTCAGATGCTTTTATGGTCTTGCATCTCTCAGGTGAGATAAGTAGCTTCATTCTATGAAGTATAGATTTTAATGAACCAAGAGGCAATAATAAGAAAAAACATCATTTCTCCCGAGTCCTCTGAATATGAATTAAGAAGGCAATAAGATGTACATAATGGGCTTAGAAAGACAACGCTGCAATAATGGCTGATGCAGAAAATGTTCAGTTATTTACCACTTATTTGATATAGCACTTAATAGCACTATTCTGGTCATTATTTGTAGAAAATACTTAGAAACCTCCTTTGACTCTTTCTTGATATCCTACCCCCTTTTCTGCTCTAACTTTGTAGAGACATGTGGAAATTTATGGTTAAGCAGAGTCAGTGGGTCAGAAAATGGGATAGACCTTTAAGAAATAATTTAAGGGGCAGTTAACTTGAAAGTTGCCTTAGAATAAGCTGGATATGCTGGGTTGGAATTGTGCAAATTGTCATGAAGACTTGTGCAAAGGTAAATGCAAGTACTGGGTCCTTCTGATGGTCTGCTCTTTGAAGTGCTGCACAGGGCTGCACTGCTGGAGGCTGCTCCAACAAAAATGCCCTTCGAGACATAGTATTGTGCAAAACCTTAGGTTACTGGAAAGCGGTAGCAGGGAAAGCAGTCTAGCAGGTAACAGCCAGTGTTTGCCTAGAGGAAATTATCTGGGAAAACTTGACGGAAAGAAATAGAGGTTGCAGCTGCAGCCTGCAAGCAGAACGTGTGCTTCATCTGTGTGAAAATGATTTTTCCTTCTTTTACACATATAGAGCTGGTTGGTCACCGTTACTGCTTTTAAGGTGTTAAGAATAAGGACCTTGTGTTCCTATTCTACAAAGCACGTTAAGCATTGTGCGTACATGTGCTACACTGAAGAAGGCATCAGCAGTTACTGAAGAGATGGCGTAATGAAAGGCTGGAGCCGTCAAGCATCGTCCTTAAAGGAATTCCGAGGTAGGAGACAAGGAAAACTTACCCACTGTAGTGGAACAGGAAAAAGTTATTTCTTTAGTTTGGCGTTACTCCTCTGCTGAGTGTCACGTATCCTGTGCTGTCAAGTCAGTAAATATTTCTACGCCATTTAGCGGTGGTCCAGACAGCAAGGACTTAATGAAAACTGAGAGCCAAAATAAGGAATATTTAAAAAAAATTTTTTTTACATTTATTTATTTTTGAGAGACAGAGAGAGATGGAGCGTGAGTGGGGGAGGGGCAGAGAGAGAAGGAGACAGGGAATCTGAAGCAGGCTCCGGGCTCTGAGCTGTCAGCACAGAGCCCGATGCAGGGCTCGAACCCACAAACCGCGAGATCATGACCTGAGCCGAAGTCGGATGCTTGACCGACTGAGCCACCCATGCGCCCCCAAAATAGGGACTATTTTTAAATACACTAGACATTTTAGTTGATTTGTTATCTTAACTGCTTTCAAATTAAATGCAAATTTCTGGAAAAAAAATAGGTACCTTGTGATTAGAATCCTGTTTTCTTATTTGTGTACATTTTTTCTCATTTAGAATAAAATCAGCTGATGGTAGGCTAATCACAGACTTTCTACTGAGGTACACCTAATGTTAGATGTAGATCAAATTTCATATTTATCTTTTAAAAAAATTTTTTTAATGTTTTTATGTTTTTGAGAGAGAGAGGGAGATGAGACAAAGAATCTGAAGCAGGCTGCAGGTTCTGAGCTGTCGGCACAGAGCCCGATGTGGGGCTCCAACTCAGAAACTGCAAGATCGTGACCTGAGCGGAAGTCAGACGCTCAATCGACTGAGCCACCCAATCGCCCCTCATATTTATCTTAAAATCCACATGACTTTTTGGAATGAACACACCATAATATGTTGAAATTTATATAAATATAACAGTGTTTAAAATTGACCCCCTAGGAAGATGTGACATTTTAACTTTTTCTTCCTTGGTACTTGCTGTAGTACTTCCATTTTGAGAAGTAATGTGAAGATGGTCAGTTTTGGGCTTCATTATCTGGTTTAAAATTTAACAGTTTGACATGCTCCACACCAAGAAGCCCAACCAGCATTCCACTTTTGAAGTATGTGGTTGGGTGTATGAAGGAAATGACCGGTCATTTTAGACATAAATACTCATTTACCTAACACCTAAGGGGGGAAAAAACCCACAGTTCTTCCCCAAACCAAATAAGGCCAATTATTTTTACACTTAAAAATATGAACTGTCTTGCTACTGAATCAAAAGATGGGACATGAATTGATACTGGTTGTTGGTACAGTTTTGATAATAGGTATAAATCTTTTCAAGCACTAAGAAGGGCTAATAAGAAAAATAAGCCAATCTAATTTACATATAGGTGAGAGATAATAGCATTTAAAAAAATTTTTTTTTCAACGTTTTTATTTATTTATGGGACAGACAGAGACAGAGCATGAACGGGGGAGGGGCAGAGAGAGAGGGAGACACAGAATCGGAAACAGGCTCCAGGCTCTGAGCCATCAGCCCAGAGCCTGACGCGGGGCTCGAACCCACGGACCGCGAGATTGTGACCTGGATGAAGTCGGACGCTTAACCTACTGCGCCACCCAGGCGCCCCGAGATAATAGCATTTTAAATGTGAAAGGAGTTGTTCACGTTAGCTTGATGAAATCTAATTTAAAATCCTTGAAAAGCTTCAAATAAGATCAGAACCACTGAACAGTAGACAATATTTTTGTCATCCAGGTTTGTGAATATACAAAACTAGGAAGGTAAGAATAGCTACCTTGGAGTAGTTTTTCTTTGGAAAAATACCAATGCTCTTTGGAATATATTTGGTTTGCATTATAGTCTTATTTAAAAATATATAGAATTTATTTTTTGAATAATCAGATGTTCAAAAGAAATAGAAGAATTTACAATATTCACTCATACATCCTAGATATTTTGAGTATAATTATTTTTTGTATATATATTTTCTTTTTCCTACTTTAAACAGAAATTGTAGCAGTGTTATACTGTATGCATTTTTCTGTATCTTGAAATTTTTTTTTTACATAATACAGAATTCTGTATCATTATATAAAGTGTCTCCTTGATCTTTCTTTCTTTTTTTTTTTTAATTTTTTTTAACGTTTATTTATTTTTGAGACAGAGAGAGACAGAGCATGAACGGCGGAGGGTTAGAGAGAGGGAGACACAGAATCTGAAACAGGCTCCAGGCTCTGAGCTGTCAGCAGAGAGCCTGATGCAGGGCTCGAACTCACGGACTGCGAAATCACGACCTGAGCCGAAGTTGGCCGCTTGACTGACTGAGCCACCCAGGCGCCCCTCTTTTTTTTTTAAAGGCTGCCTGATATTCTCTTGAGTGACCATATCCCAGGTTTTTTTTTTTAAACCAGTGCCTGTTACACTTTTAGGTTGTTGCATTATTGTCTTGATTCCATAAATACTTTGGTCTTGAAAGTCATTTGTCTCTTAACTTCCAGGCAGAAATATTGTACAGGTTCCAAAAGAGTAAAGAAGAATGTTGGCAGCTAAGTAGGGAGGGTAGTCTTTAACCAGTGTGTTATTGCTAGAGGTAAAGAGTTCATTTCAGGACTTTTTTTTTTTTTTTTTCTATTTAAAATTATGTAGTTTTTTAATCTGCTATCATGCATTGCCGCACGTTACATCATAGCATTCTCCAGAAAGGGCTTGCAAAAAACTTGAACTGTCCTGGGCAGCATTCTGGCATCTACTGGGAGAAACTTGTGTCACTGAACCTGTGATCTGGGTTTGTATTCCCATCATGCTGGGATGGGGGCAAACCTGAAATTCTGAACTGTGTCTTTTGTACTTTACCCTCATTACATTGTTTTTGTAATTAAAAAAAAAGAAAAAAAAAACCCAAGCTAGTTGTAAACATTTGAAGCAGTGGTTCCTATGTACATTATTCACCTCCTTTCCTTTTTAATTTATATTGTTGCATTTATGTATTTCTAAAAATATTTTATTTTTTAAAAAACTCATTGTGTCAACTTTTATAAAAAGAATATGATGCTCTATTTAATCTTGGGGATTTCTTCCACTTAATATTACATTGCTAAAATTTATCCTTGTTTTCACTTGTCACTAAAATTTATTCATCTTGTATGTATGTTTCCTTCTGTGACTGTTAACCAGAATTTATTTATGTGGTCTTCTGTTTGTGGACATGTTAGTTGTTCCCCAGTTTTTGTTTTGTTACTGGTGAATTGTGCTTCTGAGAATATGCTTAGACTTGTTTCTGTTGTACATGTGCAAGAGTTTCTCTTAGGAAAATGAGCTGTTAGATCATAGCATATGTGAATGTCCCACTTCAGGAAACAATGCCAATCTGTTTTCCAAAGTGCCTGTGCCACAACAAACAAATTCCTGCTTCCGTGTGTTGTGAATACAGACAGGACTCCTGCTCTTATAGGATCTGCATTCTGCTTAAATAAGTAAAAGAAGATAATTTCAGAAATATTGCAGTGTTGTGTAAAGAATAGACAAGAGTGTTGTGAGTTGGGTGATGGGGTCGTTAGCCAATTTCTACTTATTAGAGCTAAGAGTGATGGCAAGTTATTGGAGGGTTGTTTTAGTCAGTGTGGTCCCGGATGGCCTCAGGAGGGACTTCTGAGGTGAGGCCCGGGTGAAGAGGCAGCTGGGTCACAATCTGGAACTCTGGGGGTAGTAGCGCAGAGGCGCTGTGAAAGGGACGAACGTGGTCTGCAGCAGGAACAAAAAAGCCACTGTGGTTGGAAGGCAATGGACCAAGGGGGAAGTGAGAGATGGGCAGGGCTGGAGCTTGACAGTGAAGTGAAGAGCCATCAGAAATGTAAATAGGTGAGTGATGAGTGATGAGGCGAGTATTTAGATTTTGGAAATACCACTCTCACTACCCCTTTGCTAATGATTACCAGACCCGTCTGGGCAGGACTGGGAACAGGCAGGTGGATGAGGTGCAACAGCTGGTCCAGGTGAAGGGTGGTGATGGCTTCCGCTGAGCTTGTAGAGGACGGGAGAGAAACAGTGCAACTCAGGGTACGTTTTGCGGAGAAAGCAACAGGATTTGCTTATACAGTAGTTGGGATTTTTAGGGGGATACAGGCTTGGAATTTCCAAAACATAGTCTGCATCAGTGGGGTCAGGGCCATGCCATCCCCGCTGAAACTGGGGGCGAGCTGGTCAGAACAGCCTGAGGCCTTGGAGATGTGGGTTGAGGAAAAGTAGTTGAGCTTAACTGTCAGAATTTCTGCGTAATCCAGTTACTTTTGTTTCTGTGTAATTAGAATCGATAAGATACAACTTATTCATAAATTGACGTTAGGTTTAAACACATCTTTTAATGTAGCATTTTAACCAGATTAGCTTTTGCAAATCACATCCTGTTGTACATACGCTCAGATGTCTGTAATTTCTTGTGACCAGAGACTCAGTACCCCAATAATATCACTTATTCCTGGTTTTACTATTTTTTTTTAATTTAGTTTATTTATTTATTTTGAGAGAGAGAGAGGGAGAGAATGTGAGCAGGGGAGGGACAGAGAGAGAGGGAGAGAGAATCCCAAGCAGGTTCCACATTGTCAGCGTGGAACCTGATGTGGGGCTTGAACTCAAGAAACATGAGATCATGACCTGATGCTTACTGATTCCCCTCCCCTCCCCTCCCCTCCCCTCCCTTTCCTTCCCTTCCCTTCCCTTCCTCTCCCTTCCCTTCCCTTCCTCTCCCTTCTCCTCCCCTCCCCTCCCCTCCTCTCCCCCCCTCTCCCCCCCTCTCCCCTCCCCTCCTTTCCCCTCCCTTCCTCTCCTCTCCCCTCCTCTCCCCTCCCTTCCTCTCCTCTCCCCTCCTCTCCCCTCCCTTCCCTTTCCCTCCCCTCCCCTCCCCTCTCCTCCCTTCCCCTCCCTTCCCTTCCCTTTCTTTAAACTTTATTCATTTTTTTTGAAAGTGAGAGAGAGAGGGCAAGCACACAGGGAGGGGCAGGGAGAGAGAGAGAGAGAGAGAGAGAGAGAACCCCAAGCATGATCCCACAAACTGTGAGATCATGACCTGAGTTGAAACCAAGAGTCAGATGCCTAACCAACGGAGCCACCTGGTACCCCAGATTGTTTGACTCTTCTAGCTCTTGGTAGCTCTTTGCACTCCTCGGCTTGTGGCTGTATAACTGGTCATCACCTCTGTCTTTACATAGACTTGTCCTTTGTGCTCTGGTCTCCTCTTCTGTCTTATGAGCACACTTGTCATGGCATTTAGAATTAACTCCAGAATCATTTCATCTCAAGATCCTTAACTAACATTTGCAAAGATCTTTTTCCTAAATGATGTGATATTCACTGGGTCTGGGTATTGTATTAGGGCATGGACATATCTTTTTGGGGGCTGAAATTCAATCCACTCCAGTGATGGGAACCTGTGAAGTCCTACTTGAAAACCTAGAAAACTAAGAGAATGGTGAGGTGGTTACTCACAATTAGGAATAACTACCTTTGGCTTTTTTCCCCTTATAGAACCCAGTTATACTGTTAGAGGCTTCCCTTTGGAGAAGCATGAAGTTCATGTGATGAGGCGTTCTTTCCACAGCACAGGGCCTGCTTGCAAGGATTCTCTCTCTGCCCCTCCCCTGCTTTGTGTGTGCGCTTACTCTCAAAGTAAATAAACATTAAAAAAAAATAATATATAGCATTACTTAGTGTGTATTAAAACTATGTAAAAAGTGCATGTTTCTCATTTAAAAAAAATAAATGAGTGTATTCCATTTTTTAAAAAATACTTATTTTTAAGTAAGCTTTATGGCCATCATGGGGCATGCTCCTGAGATCAAGAGTCACATGCCCTTCCAGCTGAACCAACCAGGCACCCCTTTCCTCATCATTTTTTTGGATATCATCCATGTTAATATACAAAGATATTGTTCATTTTGGTTGTTTATATTTTGTATGAATATTCCACAGTTACTTCATCCATTACCTGATTCAAAGATACTTAGATTGTTGCAAATTTTTTGCTGATTGTGCTGCCTTAAACAGCCCTGTACATGTTTCCTTGTGCACATGGGTGAGTTCTTTAGGGTATCCTAAAAGTAAATTGCTGGGTTGAAGAGTACATATAACTTCAGTGTTGGTAGATTTAGACAGATTTATCTTTAAAAAAAAATTTGTTTTTAATGTTTATTTATTTTTAGGAGACAGAGCACGAGTGGGGAAGGAGCAGAGACAGAGAGGGAGACACAGAATCTGAAGCAGGTTCCGGGCTCAGCTGTCAGCACAGAGCCCGACATGGGGCTTGAATCGCGAGATCGTGAATCGCGAGATCATGACCCGAGCCAAAGTCAGTGCTTAACCGACGGAACCACTCAGGCACCCCTAGACAGATTTATCTTTAAAGAGGGTGTACCAATTTGTACGCAAACCAATTGTGTATTAGAATTCTTGTTCACTGCCAAGTGTTGGTTAGGCTGGTTAGGTATCTTTTTACTTTTTATTTCTCATTTAGCTTCAATAGCCTATTATATGAAAAATGCTTGTTTTTGAGAGAGAGAGAGTGTGTGAGTGCATGAGAGCAGGGGAGGGGGAGAGAGAGGAAGATAGTGAATCCCAAGCAGGCTCCGTATAGTCAATGCACAGCCCAGCACGGAGCTCAGTCTCACTAACTCTGAGATCATGACCTGAGCTGCAGTCTGGAGTCAGATGCTTAACTGACCGAGCCACCCAGGTGCCCCTGACCAATTTTGTTTTATTCAGAGTTATTCCTATCATCCAGGATTATTTTGAAGCAATCTCTGCCATCATATCATTTAATCAGTAACTGTTTCTTTCTTTTTTTTCTTTTTTTAATTTTTAGTGTTTATTTTTGAGAGAGAGAAAGTGTGAGCTGGGGAGGGGGCAGAGAGAGAGAGAGAGAGAGAGAGAGAGAGGGAGATACATAATCTGAAACAGGCTCCAGGGTCTGAGCTGTCAACATAGAACCTGATGCGGGGCTCAAACTCAAAAACCGTGAGATCATGACTTGAGCTGAAGTCAGAGGCTTAACTGACTGAGCCACCCAGGCACCCCAGTCAGTAACTATTTCAATGCTTAATGCATGTCTCCACAAAAGATTAAAGGCTCAGGGCTTTTTTTTTTTTTTTTTTTTTTTTTTCTTTATAAATATTTTTAAAAGTTATTAAATTTTTTTTTTTTTTTTTTTTTTTTTCCTTAACAGTATTGATAATTATTTAGCATAGTTAAAAAAAATTTTTTTATGTTTATTTTTGAGAGAGAGAAACAGAGTGTGAGTTGGGGAGGGGCAGAGAGAGACTGGGAGACACAGAATCTGAAACAGGTTCCAGGCTCTGAGCTGTCAGCACAGAGCCCAATGCAGGGCTCGAACCCACAGACCATGAGATCATGACCTGAGCCGAAGTCGGATGCTTAACCAACTAAGGCACCATGGTGCCCCTAGCATAGTTTTCTTTCTTCCCTCCCTCCCTCCCTTCCTCCTTCCTTCCTTCCTTCCTTCCTTCCTTCCTTCCTTCCTTCCTTCCTTCCTTCCTTCTTCTTTCTTTCGTATAACTTACATGTAGTAAAATATTAAGCATAACACATTTTAAGTATGTATTTGATGCGTTTTGACAAATCTGTATGTTTGAAGAATCCATACCCCAATTAGGGACTGTTCCATCCCTCCAGCTGGAAGAAGATCTATGCAGATTTGACCCCTGTGGAAGAGACAGGGAAGAAAAGAAAGGTGGGTAGGAGAAGCCCGGACTGTGGTGCAGTACTAAAGTTCTGTTAAAGCTGATGGGGTACCACTGAGCCCAGGTCACTTCTCAGGGGAACCACATGCTTCCTAGGGACAGGCTTGCCTTTATATCCCTGTGGCACTCTGTCATTGGCTAGCAGCAGCTTGTGAGCAGTGTGGCAGGCAACATTCTAACGATGATTTCCACCCCCCAACCCTTGATTCCTTTCCCCTGATGATTCGATCAGACACTGATCTAGGTACTGTTCAGAGGGAGTTTTTAAAAATTTATTATTGAAGTATAGTTGACCTACCGTGTATATTAATTTCAGATGTACAACATAGTGATTTGACAATTCTGTACTCAATGCTCACAATAAGGGTAGTCACCCTGTGTCACCAAACATTGTTACCGTATTATTGACTGCATTCCTTATGCTATACTTCTCATCTCTGTGATTTATTTATTTTAGTTGGAGGTTTGTACCTCTTAATCCCCTTCACCTATGTTGCCAGTCTCCCCACTCACCTGTACTCTGGCAGCCGGCAGTTTGTTCCCTGCGTTTAAGAGTCTGTTTGTTTTGCTTTTTAGATTCCACACATAAGTGAAGTGATGTGGTATCTGTCTTTCTGCTACTGACTTACTTCACTTAGCAGAACACCCCCTAGGCCCATCCATGTTGTCACAATGGCAAGATGATTTTTTTTAAGGCTGATTAATATCCATTGTGTATATATATTTATATACCACATTTTCTTTGTGATTCATCTGTTGATGGACATTGGGGTTGTTCCCATATCTTGGCTTTTGTAAATAATGCTGCAATAAACATAGGGGTGCTGATATCTTTTTGAATTAGTGTTTTCATTTTCTTTGAGTAAATACCCAGTAGTGGAATTACTGGATCAGATGGTATTTCTATGTTTAGTTTTTTGAGGAACGTCCATACTGTTTCCACAGTGGTTGCACCAAATTACATTCCCACCAACAGAGCACAAGGATTCCTTTTTCTTCACATCCTCACCAACACCTGTTTCTTGTCTTTTTGGTACTAGCCATTCTGCCTGGTGTGAGACACAATTATTATGTGTTTGTTTGCTATCTGTATGTCTTTGGAAAAATGTCTGTTAAGGTCCTCTGCCCATTTTTTTTTTTTAATTGGAATGTTCTTTTGGTGTTGAATTGTGTAAGTTCTAGATATATTTTGGATATTAATTCCTTATCAGTTGTATCATTTGCCGATATCTTCTCCCAATCAACAGGCTGCCTTTTTTGTTTTGCGGATGCTTTCCTTTGCTGTGGAAAAGCATTTTATCTTGGTGTAGTCCCCGAAATTTACTTTTGCTTTTCTTGCCCTTGCCTGAGGAGACATATTCATAAATATGTTGCTAAAGTCAGCGTCTCCATAAGATTATTGCGTATGTTTTCTTCTAGTTTTATGGTTTCAGGTCTCACATTTAGATCTTTAGTCCATTTGAGTTTAGTTTTGTATATGGTGTAATAAAGTAGTCCAGTTTTATTCTTTTGCATGTAGCTTTCCAGTTTTTCCAGCATGATTTATGAAGAGACATTTTTTTTTTTCCATATGAGGGGTATTTGCAGATGTGATTAAAGTCTCAAGTCAGTTGCCCTTAAAATATGGATGTTATCTGAATGGACCCGATCTAATGACACAGGCCCTTTTAATTTTTGTGTTTTTTTTTTTTATGAGAGAGAGAGAGAGAGAGAGAGAGAGAGAGAGAACACAAGTGGGGAGGGGCAGAGAGAGAGAGGGAGACACAGAATCTGAAGCAAGTTCCAGGTTCCGAACTGTCAGCACAGAGCCTAGTGCAGGGCTCGAACCCACGGACTGCGAGATCATGACCTGAGCCAAAGTCGGACACTTAACCGATTGAGCCACCCAGGTGCCCCTGACACAGGCCCTTCTAGAAGGAGTTTTCTCAGACTGGTGGCAGAAGGGGATGCCAAGAGAGATTTCAGAGCATGAGAAGGATTACGTGCATCATTGCAGGCTCAGAAATAAAAGCGAGGGGACATGTGATGAGGAATGTGAGTGTCCTCTAGAAGCTGAGAGTGGCCCTTGGGTGACTTCCAGCAAAGAAATGGGAACCTCAGTCCTACAACTGCAAGGAACTGGATTTGTGCAACAACCTGAATGCGCTTGGAAGAAGAATCTTCCCAGAGCTGACAGATGGGATTAAGCCTGGTTGACACCTTGATTTTGGTCTCATGAGACCATTTATTCATATAGTCATTAATCTCATCAGAAAAGCTGTCAGGCTCACGATATCAGATACAGATTTTCCCCAAATCTAGCTACTTGAAAGTTCAAATTTTATTATTTGCCACGAATGCTGGCAGTTGTTTTCCTTGAAGTGACAGGCTTACTTCATTATTGAGAAAATATCTGCCAGATAACATAGTTTGAGTAACTGTAATTTGTCCTCTGTTCTTTCAAATAAAAACGGTGTTCAGTGAAAAAATGGGGCTAGTTCATCTTGTATCTTAATCACTATAATGATTTCCTAAACATAATCATCTGTTGTATTTTGAAGTCTAAAATGCTTTATACACACTTTCCATTTCATCACATAGAATATTATATAGAGAGATATGGATTCAGGGTCAAGACTGAATAAAATTAATAATTTTTGCTGTTTTCTTTAAGAATTTTAAATGAAAGTATGGGGCACCTGGGTGGCTCAGTCAATTAAATGTCTGACTCTTGATTTCAGCTTAGGTCATGATCTCATGGTTCATAAAATCAAGCCCCCTTGTCGAGCTCTGTACTGAAAGTGGGGCCTCCTTGGGATTCTCTCTCTCCCTCTCTCTCTACCCCTCCCCTGCACATGCTCTCTCTCACAAAACAAATAAACATTAAACAAAAAAGGATTTTTAGGGGTACCTGCGTGGCTTAGTCAATGAAGCATCCTACTTCAGCTCAGTTGTTCCTGAGTTCAAGCTCCATGTTGGGCTCTGTGCTGACAGCTGGAGCCTGGAGCCTGCTTCAGATTCTGTCTCTCTTTCTCTCTGCCACTCCCCTCCCCTGCTCTCTCTCTCTCTCTCAATAATAAATCAACATTAAAAAAATTTAAAAAAGAATTTTAAAGGAAGGTAGACTTTGCAATTTGAAATTGTGAGTGCACATTGGTGAAGAATACAGTGACTTAATACTACAGTTTATTGCACTGCCTTTGTTCATGGTTGTACCGCCTTTGTTACCCATCATGGTAACACAGTGAAGAGGTAATAAGTTACTATGAAAATTGTTTTCTTTTGATAGACCCCTGAAAAGTTTTTGGGGATCCTCAGCTGTCCTTTGAGAACTGCTGTCCTACATCATTACCAGCATTTGTATTCTCAGTTTTTCAATTTTAATTTTTTTTTTCCAACGTTTATTTATTTTTGGGACAGAGAGAGACAGAGCATGAACGGGCGAGGGGCAGAGAGAGAGGGAGACACAGAATCGGAAACAGGCTCCAGGCTCTGAGCCATCAGCCCAGAGCCCGACGCGGGGCTCGAACTCACAGACCGCGAGATCGTGACCTGGCTGAAGTCGGACACTTAACCGACTGCGCCACCCAGGAGCCCCCAGTTTTTCAATTTTAACCATGTAATAGGTATATCTTATTATGTTTTTTGTTGTCATTTTCTCAAGGCTAATGAGAATTGAGCACCTTTTTATACGTTTAGGGGCCGTTAAGGATATCTTCTTTGTAGTGGGCCTAAAAGGACACTTACACTCTTGATGGAAGTAGACAGCCTTCTGAGGCCCAGTTTTTTAGACCCAGTGCACTTAAGTCAGTTAGGAAAAAATGTCATTTACCACATAGCTAGTAGTTGTCTTTGCTTTTGAAACTTAAAAAAAAAAAATGTCTTTTTAAATTTTAGAGAGTATGAGCCAGGGAGAGGGGCAGAGGGAGAGAGAGAGAGAGAATCTCAGGCACGTTCCATGCTCAGCACGGAACCTGACTTGGGGCTTCATCCCACAACCCTGGGATCATGTCCTGAACTGAATCGAGAGTCAGATGCTTAACCCACTGAGCCACCTGGCGCCCCTTAAAATTTAAAAAAAAATTTTTTTTTAACATTTATTCATTTTTGAGAGAGAGAGATGGACAGTGTGAGCAGAGGAGGGGCAGAGAGTGAGGGAGGCACAGAATCCGAAGCAGGCTCCAGGCTCTGAGCTGTCAGCACAGAGCCCAAAGTGGGGCTCAAACTCACAAAGTGTGAGATCGCGACCTGAGCCGAAGTCGGATGCTTAACCGACTGAGCCACCCAGACACCCCCTTGAGCTCTTTTTTTTTAAGTAGGATCTGTGCCCAGCATGGAACTCAAGACCCATCAAGAATTGGATGCTCAACCAACTGAGCCACCCAGGCTCCCTGAAACTTTTTATTGGAGTATAACATCAGTTCAGTGAGGTGGTTTTTACTTTTATTAATCTTGGTTTTTAAAGATTTACTGATTTTTTATTTACTATTTCATTTATCTTTGTTTATGGTTTATTTCTACTAATTTTGAGTTTAACTCACTTGTGCTTATTCTAGGTTATGGGTCAACAGATGATTGATTTCAAGTCATTTTCTTTCTATTTTAAGCATTTAAAGCTCTAAATTTCCCTCTAAACACTATTTTTATTGCATCCTACAAGTTTTGATGTAGTATATTTTAATATCATTTATTATGAAATATTTTCAAATTTCTTGTTAATTTTTTCTTTGACTCATTTGCTATTTATATGTTGCTTAATTTCTAGATAAATTTGAGTCTTTTCTAGGTATTGTTACTGATTGTCAGTAAAGCAAGTTGATTTAATAATATTCAGATTTTCTGTATCCTTAATGTTTTTTTGTCCAGGATTTCTAGAGAGGAAGAGAGTTGTTAAATTTTCTTGTTATTGGGGCACCTGGGTAGTTCAGTTGGTTAAGCATCCAACTTTGGCTCAGGTCATGATCTCTTGGCTCGTGGTTTGAGCCCCACATCAGGCTCTGTGCTGACAGCTCAGAGCCTGCCTTGGCTTCTGTCTCCCTCTCTCTGTCTCTCTGCCCTCCCTCTCTCAAAAATAAATAATAGACATTAAAAAATCCTCGTTATTATATGGTTGTCTGTTTTCCCCTTTATTTTCATTGGTGTTTACTTCATGTATTTTGAATTTATGTTATTTGGAACATATACATCTATGATTGCTGTATTTTCCTGATGAGTTGACTTTTATTATTTGCAAATGTCCCATTTTACCTTTGGTTATACTTTTTTTTCTTGAAGTCTGTCTACTTTGTCTTATAGTGACTATGGTAGTAACAGTTTAGCCAGCTTTTCTTTGGCTTGCTATGTTGACTGTTCAGCCAGTCAACTTTTACTCTTAGCCTATCTTTGTGTTGGTTTACAACCCTCTTTGGAGATTCCCAGGCAAAATCTGAAACCCGTCCCCTTAGGCAGAGGGCAGGAAGAGACCCAAGAAAGAGGTAGGCCACTCCAGGTTGGGAGGTGACAGTTTAAAAAAAAAATTTTTTTTTTAATGTTTTATTTATTTTTGACAGAGAGAGAGTCAGAGCATGAGTAGGGGAGGGGCAGAGAGAGAGGGAGACACAGAATCTGAGGCTCCAGGATCTGAGCTGTCAGCACAGAGTCCAGTGCGGGGCTTGAACTCACGGACAGGGAGATCATGACCTGGGCCAAAGTCGGGACACTCAACCGACTGAGCCACCCAGGTGCCCTGGGAGGTGACAGTTTTAATGAGCAAAGAGAACTTACATACAAGGCTTGAGTTGGGCAGCGGTAAGATAAATAGATCCTGGCACTTGCCTGCCAAATTTTAAAAGTTTATAAAGAAGCCTTAACTAGGTTTAGTCAAATATATCGTGCATGTAGGTGTTCTGAGTACCACATCACTGTCTCCAGGCTGTGTCCTTGGAGCAGCCTGAGGGAGTGGGAAAGCCAAGTGGATCCCACATTCCAAGGAGTGGGGAGGGGGGAGGAGCATCTGAGTGCCTAGGCCCAGCTCATGGGTCAATCGGTATTCATGTCTTTTTGATGACCTTTTCCAACACTTTGCTTTTATTAATAAAGGGTATTACTTTTCAGCAATGTACAGTTGGGTCTTGCATTTTTATCCAGTCAGGCACCTCTTCATTTTAATTAAAGTATTTGGTCTATTTATATTTAACCTACCTGCTAATTCCAATATCTGGGTGATTGCATGTTTTTTTCTGTTGACAGCTTTTCTCTTTACTATGGCTTAGTCATTTTTTTTGTTGTTGTTTTATATACTAGTCATTATGGATGATGCATCATAGAGGGCCTGTCTTTTGTTATCTTTTCCTGAGTATTAATTTTGCTTCTAGTAGGCATTTGAATTACTGGCTGATCACATTGAACATTCAGTACCTTGGTTTTATACTGTGCCAGCCTGGACTGGTTTTGCCTTAGTCTGAGGGAACTTCTTTAATCCTGGGACATTGTCTTTGCTGTTAACATACGCATTATAAAGCCTGAGGTGTTTACCCAGTAGTTAACTTGGCTTGGCTTGGCTTGGCTCAGTTAGAAAATTCTGTTTTTCCTATGGTGGGCAGCAGCTGAGATACCTTACTCAGCCTCTTTTAGCCTTCTAGTTTTTCTTGCACATGTGAGTTAAAGAGTCAGCCAAGAATGTGAATTGAGCTTATTTTTAGAGTGTAGGTTTCCTCTGTAGCACTCTTTTTTTCTGGAGTTTCCATCCTCAAATTTACACTCACTTTGGTGACCCCAAACTGTCACTTAATATGTCAAACAAATAAGACTGTGGCTTTCTGCTTTAACTCTACACACTCCCATATCATGGGAACTGGGACATGCTCTCAGGGGAAAAGCCCATCTATGTGATCTCACCTATGAGTACAGTTGTTTCTTAAATGGTTGAATCCCTGCTAGTTTTGCTGACTTTCAGTTACTGTTGCAGGTCGGGTTCTTTTGGGAAGCAAACTTTATGGGACAGAGATTAATGGGAAGGAAGTTTATTAGGATATTATTAGTATCAACACCTGAGGAAGGAAAGGAAGAAACGGGTAGAGGGAGAAGTTAAGCCAAGGTGGTCTTTAGAAAGGCTTGAGCTGACCCTGTGGGGGGTTCTGAAACGGGATAATCCTTCAATGTTGTTTCTAGTTGGGATGACTGGGCCAAACCCATATATCCCTCCATTAGATGTTCTTCTGTAATCCCTATCCAGTCTTTTTTAAAAAGTACTTGTCTTGAATTTTGTCCACAGTTGATAGTTCTTTTTTAAAATTCATTTTATTTTTGAACTTTTTGTTTATTTTGAGAGAGAGAGAGAGAGAGAGAGAGAGAGCGAGCGCGCGCGCATGGAAAGGGCAGAGAGAGGGAGAGACAATCCCAAGCAGGCTTTGCACCGTCAGCATGGAGCCTGATACAGGGCTTGAACACATAACCTGAGCTGACATAACTGACTGAGCCACCCATGTGCCCCTGAAAGTTCTTTTTTTAAATGTTTATTTTTGAGCGCGCGCGCGAGCGCGTTGGGGGGGGGGATCCAAAGCAGGATCTATGTTGACAGCAGATAGCCTGATGCAGGGCTTGAACTCACTGACTGGGAGATAATGACCTGAGCTGAAGTTGGATGCTCAAGCTACTGAGCCACCCAGGAGCCCCCACAGTTGATAAGTTTTTAACCTGTTGGGAATATTCAAGCTACTCCACTATCAGAACCAGGACTTTTCTAAGTTTTTTAAATGGAAAGTTTTATATAATTTTTTTTACAATTTTTTATTTGTTGAGAGACAGAGCATGAACATGGGCGGGGCAGAGAGGGGGAGGCACAGAATCCGAAGCTGGCTCCAGGCTGTGAGCTGTCAGCTGCGTAGGGCTGTGTGCTGACAGCTCAGAGCCTGGAGCCTGCTTCGGATTCTGTCTCTCCCTCTGTCTCTGCCCCGCCCCCACTTGCACTCTGTCTCTCTGTCTCTCAAAAATGAACAAACATATTAGGAGGATTTTCTCACATAAAATAGCATCAACTTGGAAGAGTAAATATTTGCACAAGAGCTAGAAAGCGTTTATGTGCTATATAACTATGAAAAATTCATAATGTTGAACACCATATTAAGTTCTAATCTCTTATTTGATAGATTTTTATATTTTACAAATTAGCCAGTCATCGAATTGATTGGATATGGAGTATTTGATAGTTTCTGTTGAAATCATTTAATTCAAAGATATTTTAATCTTGTTTTTCAAAAAGTTTTACTCTCAGGCACACACTTGTGAAATATTACTCATGAGAAATGTTATTTTGAAAAAGTATATTCTAGTTTAATTTGATGTCACAAATTCAGTTTGGGGAATGTTTTCCCCAAAATTCCCCAAAAATGTTTTTCCCTAAGATGTTTTGTAACCAAAGTAAAAAAAGGTAATCAGAATGACCAGTAAATGCATTATGGAGTGCAGTTGCATATTCGTTGTATGTTTTACATGCATCCTAACTATAAACTCAAATGAGAGACATTAGGGAGAGTGAAGAAGAGAGACGTTTATCCAGTTTCCCAAACAGTGATTTTTTTTTCAGTAGCATTTGAAGCATTTCCTCAAAGATATACATTTGGGGAAAAAATTAAGTAGTTTTGTCGATGTATGGTTTATAAAATAATCTGGATGGGCCAACCAACCAGTAACGTTAAATCTTAGGCCCATGTTCTCAGCCTGTGTTTTATAGTAATTATTTCTTTTACAAGAGTGCCACCTGATGTTCTACTGCTTTAGTAGCAGCTAGTTGCATATTTCATGTAGCAGATTAAGATATTTTAGTTGTTTGTTATCTCACCGTATTAATGTTACAATACATGTCTCTTAACATGCAGACTGTGTTCTATCTAGTCAAGGTGATAAAAATTAAAATCCTTTAGTGACTTAATTTTTAAAAATTGACTTATTTTAGGGGATTCAGATACATGATTTTTTTCTTGTGGCCCCAAACCTTGCTGATAGCATGTCCATGACACTACCTTTTGTGTCCTTGCTATCTTTCTGCAGACGTCAACTCTCAGTTTGTAGTCAATGCATAGTCATTGGGGTTGCTTTGTGGTGTTGGTGGGGACAGATTTTATCGTAACACAATGTGAAAACAGTATTAATTAGCTCTTTGGTAATTCAGAATGTTTGATAATTGAGCCAATAGTGTAAGGTTTAATTAGGAACGAATTTTTCTTAAAAGATTTATGAATCAAATTACTATAAACATGATTTGAGAAGAACTATTTAAAGTAAGAGTGATAGTCTTTTCCCAAATACCCACTTACATGTGATTGATGCCTTAACTAATTTGCGCCTGTGCATTTATACTGATCTCTAAGGCCTTCTTTCAGGACACACTTTTTCTAAGGATGGGAAGTCATACTGTTATTGAAGACCATTTTTGTAGTAATGCCCAGTTTAAGCCAAAAGAACATTATAATTCAAAGCTTATATTTGACAAAAGTAAGAACTTAATACAACTGTATTTTTTTTTAATGCTTTTAGATTATAGATTTTCAGAAATCTAAAAACTAGTTCAGGCAGTACAGCATTATGAAAAGAACACATGGCTTAAATTTTGACTTCTCTACTTCCTGGTTCTTTGTCCCAGGGTAAATGATGTAATAATTAAACAACCTGACTTTCCTTTTGTGTGAAGTAGGAGTAGCCACATGTACCTTTGTGCCTGTGACTATTGAGTAAAATTATGTGTAGTAGTTAATGGTTTATAGCCAATAGTGGCTTAAGGTTTATCAATTTTGTTGGTCATTTCAGAGGATAACTTTTGGTTTTGTCAGTTTTTCTGCTATTTCATTAAAAAATTTTTTTTGTTTTTAGTTTATTTACTTTGAGAGAGAGAGAGCGCACATGAGCAAGTGACGGAGAGACAGAGAGAAGGAGAGAGGCTGAGAGAGAATCCCACGCAGGCTGGGCACTGTTAGCCAGGGCCCAATGTGGGGCACAAACTCATGAACCGTGAGATCATGACCTGAGCTGAAAACAAGAGTTGGACGATGAACCCACTGAGCCACCCAGGCATCCCTATTTCATTTTTTTTTTTCTGTTTGGTATCTAAGACTATTTCTTGTCTGCTTGCTTTGGGTTTAGTTTGTTCTTTCATTGTTTTTGAAGGTAGGTGGTTAGGTTATTGATCAGGGATTTTTCTACTTAAAAAAATATATTTTTTAAATGTTTATTTTTGAGAGAGAGACAGAGTGCGAGCAGGGGAGAGGCAGAGAGAGAGGGAGACACAGAATCCGAAGCAAGCTCTAGGCTCCGAGCTGTCAGCACAGAGCCTGACATGGGGCTTGAACCCAGGAACTGTGAGATCATGACCTGAGCTGAAGTTGGATGCTCAACGACTGAGCCACTCAGGCACCCCATGAATTTTTCTACTTCTTAAAATACAGGCATTTATGGCTGTAAATTTCTGTGACTCCTGCTTTCACTGCATTCCATTGGTTTTGGTTTGTTGTGTTTTCATTTTCATTTACTTTCAGTTATTTTCTAATTTCCTTTCTTTGACCTACTTGTCATTTACGATTGTGTTAATGTTCACTTATATGTGAATTTCTCCCGTTTCTTTCTGTTCTTAATTTCTAGTTTCGTTCCATTGGGTTTAATTAATCAAGACTTGTTTCATGGCGTAACATATGGTTTATCCTGTGGAATGTTCATGTGCATTCAAGTATTCCGGTGTTAATTGGTGAAATATCCCAGAGATAGATGTCCGTTAGGTCAGGGTGGTTTATGTTGTTTAAGCCTTCTGTTCTTTCTTGATCTTGTAAGTGTTGTTTTGACACTTACTTACAGTGGGGCATTGAACTCTCCACTGGTATTGTTGTGTTCCCTGTTTGTCCTCTCAATTCTGTCAGTTTTTACTTCCTGAATTTTGTGTGCATGTATGTTTGTGATTGTTTCACCTTATTGACAGATGGACTCTATTATCATTATAAAATATTGTCTCTAGTAACAATTTTTTTCTCTTAAAATATTAATTTGTTAGTATAGCTGTTCCAGCTCTGTTTTTATGAAATATTTTTTCCATCTTTTCACTTTATATTTGAAGTGTGTCTCTTGTAGAAAGTATATAGTTGGATCATGTTTTTTAAAAAAACATTCTGCCAATGGAATAGTTAGTTGAAGTTTTTTGTTTTTTTTTTTTATGTGTATTTACTTTTGAGAGAGAGAGAGAGAGACAGAGACAGAGTGTGATTGGGGGAGGGGGCCGCGAGAGAGGGAGACACAGAATCCGAAACAGGCTTCAGGCTCTGAGCTGTCATCACAGAAGCACGACGCAGGGCTCGAACTCATGAACCACGAGATCATGACTTGAGCCGACCGTGCCACCCAGGCACCCTTGAAGTTTTTAATTTATGTATATTTAACATATTTTACTAAGAATTTACATCTGCCATTTTGCTACTTATTTTCTGTATATGTCTTTTTCTATTCCTCTTCCTCCATTCTGACATTCTTTTCTGTTAGGTGTTCTCTAGTGCACCATTTGAATTTACTTGTCTTTTATTTTACAGTATTTTTTGAGTTATTCTGTTAGTGGTTGCTTTAGGGATTATAATTAAGTGTCTTAATTTATAACAATCTAGTTTGAATTAATACCAACTTAATTGGTATTAATAAGCAAAACTTTGCTTCTGTACAGCTTCTGTTTCTCCCCTTCCTTTGTGCTGTTATTTCATACAAATTATTCTTTATTCATTGTGTGTCTTTCAACACAGATTTATAATTATTATAGCTAGAAGAAAAAAGTTATATCATTATTAATTTAAAAATACGGAATACTAGTGGAACTGGTAATAGTTTGGATATTTTAGATTAAATAAAAAGTATTATGTAAACTAATTTGACCTATTTTTATTATTTTGATAGGACAGGGCATCATTGCATTAGACCCTTGCTAATCAAGGGGTACATCCATTCGAAATATAGAATCTCCTCACTCTGGCTGTACTGAATCAGAATCTGCATCTTCATTTTTATTTATTTATTTTCCAGAATGTGCACTTTAACAAAATACCCAGGTGATATGTTTGTATATTAAATTTTGCAAAGAAGCAGCAGCACGCTACTAGATATTGTTAAAGCGTGAATAGATTTGCGGATGGAATGCACAGAGCGCCCTAGCTTCCGGGACTTAGCTTGAAACAGGGGTCTGTTCTTCTCATCTCTGCTGCCTGTGACTTTTAAAAACAAGCACACACACAGTAATGACAATCACAAAATGTATTTATTTTGGTTTTAGTAGGGGAGCAAAGTTAAAATGTAGGTCTTTAAAATTTGTTCTTGTTCACTAATACATGAAGTATATGATGTATTATTGACATTAAAATCATGCTTTCTTCAATATATATGATGATTTTCTCTGGAAATCCTTTTTAAAAATTATTTTTTATTTATTTTTGAGAGAGAAAGGGCGTGTGTGAGCAGGGGAGGGGCAGAAAGAGAGGGAGAAGGAGAATCCCAAGCAGGCTCTGTGTTGTCAGGACAGAGCAGGGCTCTATCTTACCTGAGCCCAAATAGAGTTGGGACGCTGAACCGACTGAACCACCCAGGTGCCCCTGGAAAGCCTTTTAAAAACTGTTCTCATCCAGAAGCGTTTGACTCCTTAAAATAATAGAGGTTTTGCATAGACTTTTTTTGGTAAGTAATGTAATCTTAAAATTTTATTTATATGAGATTGGGGAAAGTATGCGTCTGAAGCATCAGGGTCCTCAGTTATTTTATATATACCTTTCTCCCCCTAGTGAGAATGGATAGTATTATTTGAGTCAGTGGATTTTAAAGATGACCTTGCAACAAAATCAGGTAAGAGGCTTTTAATAAATACTGGTCCTCTCACCCTATCCTTAGAGAATCTGGTTTAGTTGATGGGTCTCAGACATTAAAAGCTCCTAGATAATTTTAATGTGTAGTTAGGTTTGAGAACTGTTGCACTCTTTAGTTCAGTTTTGTGTTAAATAATTGTAGGCATGAATAAATATAACTTGGCTCAGTATATTACCATTATGGATTCTAGGCAGAAACAGTGATCAGACTGTAAAGGAATCATCTAGAAGTTGTTAACGATACAGATTTAAAAAAAAATTAAAAATTTTTTTAGAGAGTGATAGTGAGAGCAGAGCATATGCAAACAGGGGAGAAGGGGCCGGGGATCGGCAGAGGCGGGGAGAGGGAGGGGAGAATCTTAAGCAGGCTCCATGTGGAATGTGGAGCCCAATGCAGGGCTCGATCCCAGGACCCTGGCATCATGACCTGAGCCAAAATCAAGAGTCGGACGCTTAGCTGATTGAGCCACACAGGCACCCCAACAATGCAGATTTTGTGGTCTCCATTTAATAGCTGTAGAATTGGTCGTACAAACCAGCATTTTTAGAGGCCTTTTAGATGATTGTGATGCAGGTGGTTCATGGTCCATTGCGTTAAGGCAAACTAGAATCTGATGAGAGGATATATGTTTAATGTGAAATTTACATCTTTTCATGTTGAGAAAACTTGACTCTGGCAAGGTAGAATCAATATTCTCCTCTCCTCTCACCTTTTCAGTGTTGGGCAGTGTTGGGCAGTTCTAGGTTGATCCTTGAACATCGCGGGGGTTTAGGGGCATCAGCCCCACGGAGTCGAAAACCACAAATAACTTTTGACTTCACCAAAACTTAACTGCTAATAGTCTACTGTTGACTGAAAGCCTTACCAATAGCATAAACAGTCAGTAAACACATGTTTTGTACGTTATATGTATTATATACTGTATTAGTAAGCTGGAGAAAAAAATCTTATTTAAAATACCATAAGGAAGAAGAAATACATTTATGATACTGTACTGCAATTATTGAAAAAAATCCACATGTAAGTGGACCCATGAAATTCAAACCTGTGTTGTTCAAGGATCAATTATAAGTATATGATTATTAAAAAATGTGCAGCTGTTGGAGAAATTTGATAACATTTGTACTATTTGCATTAAAAACAAAAGAGTTGAGTATGAAATTCTTGGGGGGGGTGGTTAATTATTGACCACAGTTCACAATTTCATTTTAATTGAATACCTGCAGGAGGCTTGTTTGGATTAGGGAGTAACTTCACTGAAGCTTTTCTCTATACCTACTCCTGTCTGTGTTGCTTTTGAAAGGGACACTCCAGAATTCTACCCTAATACTCAGTTTTAACCCATTATTGAGCATAAGCTACATTACTCTGCCTATAAGCAAAAAGAGTAACATTTAGGCTTTTCTGTTTGGCAAGCTGTGTATATTTTTGAGTTAATAACCTCCTGATAAAAATAGTCATTTTCTGTTTTCTCCAGAAGGGAAAGGTGACCTTTTATTTTCTGTTGTTACTGTGGCACCAAGGTTAAAATAACTTTTTTCCGTTTGCCCTGGGTCCCAGAGCTTATACACATATCTTTATTGGTAGTCCCATTTGCCGTTCTCTTTTACTTCTAACCTGTGCCATATACAGAGCCTTTCTGTTGCCCTAAAATTGATCTTCTGCATTTTTTTTTTCTGTGTTTTGTCCACCCTGTCCTCTCCTGGACCCACCACATGGTGAATAAGTATGTTAAAGGGGTTTAAGCCACATTATCTTGGTTAATGATAACTCTGGTTTTAAAAAAGGTAATTTATTCCAGGGAATGTTTGTTAAAGGAAAAACATATTTACCATGAAATTATCTGCTCTGCCCAATCTAGTTTTCTTAAGCAATTTATGCAAGTGCTGTAGTTTCAAAAACCTCATTTGCCCACAGTATAATTCCTTTTCACTGTTTGTCCATGAGCTTTAGGATGGTGAAGAACTGTGTTTGAAAATGGGATTGTTAGGATTTGTTTTTTCGTGGCAAAGTGGTTATGCATCCCTGTGTTTGCAGCAGATTAAATTTTGGTGTGATTCAGTATAAGCGTTGTGTGTGTGGATGGGTAGTTAATGGGAATAGTAATATCTTTGGGATTTTCAGTATTTTTATTTGTAAGTAGGAGCATATCTCTCACCTTCCTTTTTCCCTTTGGGAGACAGAATATTATTAGTTACATGGCAGAAAAATAAAGTTGTGGTCTGGCCTAAGAAAGTTTGAGACAAGTCTTAATAATTTATAAATAATATGTTAATGTTATTGAAATTATCAAAATATCAGAAAAGTTTGAAAATTACTGGAGAAATTGTATTTCTGGCCTGAAAGAATAGAGATTAAGTGTCTGAGAAATTGCCTAAGAACATAATCTCTGCTGGTGTGTGTGACTTTAATTCTCCATTCTTTTGTGCTTCCTAAGTAGAGCTTAGATTGCATAACAGACTTCAGAAACATGTAGCTGGAAAATAGGTTTAAGTTTTCTTATTTACCATTTGGAGGACAGGAATACTAGAAAAGTTTCAGGAAGGGTGTCTCAGTTTAAACTCAAAACAATAAGACTAGAAAGAAAAGATAGGTTTTGTTTGTAAATCTTTAACCAGTTTTATATTTGATAATTAATAACAACTAGCTAATCATCATGGATACACTATGATAAAACAATTTTATATATAGTTCTCTGTACATATATAACTGAGATTTATATTTATTTCTGGTAGGAAAATATACAGCTTTCAAAATAAAGCATTTCTTTTTTTTTCTATTTTTATAAATGTTTGTTTATTTTTGAAGAAGAGAGACAGAGCGTGAGTGAGATAGGGGCAGAGAGAGAGGGAGACACAGAATCTGAAGCAGGCTCCAGACTCTAAGCTGTCAGCTTGGAGCTCGATGCCAGGCTCGAACCCATGAACCATGAGATCGTGACCTGAGCTGAAATCAGACGCTTAACTGACTGACCCCCCAGGAGCCCCAAAATAAGGCATTTCTATTTGAAATAATGCTCCACCTAAAAGGTGAAAAGAATTTTTATTTTTATTTTTACAGTTTATTTTGAGAGAGAGAGCACCAGCAGGGGAGGGGCAGAGAGAGAGGGAGAGAGAGAATTCCCAGCAGGCTCCACACTGACAGCATGGAGCCTGATGTGGGGCTTGAACTCAAAAACTGAGATCAAGACCTGAGCCGAAATCAAGAGTCAGATGCTTAACCAACTGAGCCACCCAGGCGTCCCTGAAAAGAAATTTTAAAATCCAGTTATCAAATTATTAAGAGCATTATCTGAGTTTGCAGTTTGGTTTGTGTATGTTTGTGAATTTCAGTAACACTTACTAATGTGGCGAAAAGACTGATTGATACAGGGTATAAAGAGTTGTCCCTGTTGCCCCTCCTCAGTTCTGAAGAGTCACATTAGTGCTCCCCATGGGTTGGCTGCAGCTTTCATTGGGTCTTCCGTGAAAGTCAACCTCTCTTTCTTAACCTCTCCCTTTTAATTTGGGCTCCTTTTCCTTGCTACAGATGTTGATCCCACTAGCACTTTCTAGTAAACATGCTAGATGCCAAATATATTGGAGTCTGCTTCCTGGTACAATATCCACCTCGTGTTATTATTAGGCCTTTAAATTAGCTAGGAATTGTAATCCTGAATAGTGTTTGTTACATGGCATTAGGTGAAGGGTTCTTCCTGTGCTTCAGATGCATGCGTTCCAAAACTTTTCTTTGAGCCCTTTCTCCCTCACTCTGTCTTTACTTTGGTATGTATTTATTCTTCCCCTTTCTATCTTATCTGTCTTGCCACCATTTATAGTTCTGTTATCACCATTTATGTTTATATACATTTTTATCTGAGGAAGTCAGGTAAAAGAAGCCTCGCTTCTTAAAGGAGGTGACACTTGAGTTCATTTAGAACAAATAGAATTATGCCAGGTGTGTAGAGGTGTGTGTGTGTGTGTGTGTGTGTGTGTGTGTGTGTGTGTGTATGTGTGTGTGTGGTTGAGATAGAGAATGGAGTGTATAAAGTATAGGGAACCACTTCTGTAAAGAACTAGAAACAGCATGGTAAGGGTGGAGAACTATAAATCATTGCTATGGTTGATTGACAGAAGATGCCATGTTGGACAGATATACAAAGGCCAGGTCATGTATACCACGTAAAGAAGTTTGCGCTCCGCTCTGTAGCAGTGGGATACCATGGATAAGTTTGCCTATATTTTCAGTACCAGGTTTATAGTAAGTAGATATTATTTAATATATTTAATTCTTCACAGTGTGTTTAAAGTCATGTAATGTGAATTTGAACGGACATAAAGTTAATACTTTGTAAATGTCAGAAGACTTTAGAAGTAGATGTCAGAATCGGTCTTGATGTTTTACTTGAGAGTTTCACAACAGTTTATAAGCACTTACTATGTAGTAGGTACATTGCCAAGCCTATTGTTTATATTGTCATATTTAATTCTCCCAGTGTCTTTATCAAGCAGGTGGTATTAATCCAATTTTTTATATAAGGAAATTGAAGTTTAAGCTAAATAGCTTGCCCGAGGTCCCATGATAATCAGCAGGGCTGGGATTTGAATTCAGATTTGACTCCCAAGCTAATATTTTTTACCACTTTGCAAAGATGACCCCAGTGATAAGTATATCACTGTTTCTGTGACTGGAGTATTTACTTAAAAGGTCAGAATAATTCGGGGCTCCTGGGTGGCTCAGTTGGTTAAGTGTCTGACGGTTTGTGGGTTTGAGCCCTACATTGGGCTCCTCACTGCAGAATGGAGTCTGCTTAAGATTCTGTCTCTCCCCAGCCTCTCTCTGCCCCCTCCTGCACTCATGCTTGCTCTCTCTCTTTCTCTCAAAATAAATAAATAAACTTAAAAAAAAAAAGAAAATAAATAACTAAATGTCAGAATAATCCTTAAGGACTGTATGGTATTTGTTTTCTTAATCTTTTTAATTTCATTGAAATTAGTTAGAAATCAGAAATGGGAAATAGCACTGAAAGTTTTTACCTTTTTTTTTGTTTTTGAGTCTTACATTTCTAGTGAAGATAGATATCTCAGAAGTAACTGTTATATGATTCACAGTATATAAATTGCAGAGCATATTTACACATGGTTATAAAAGAAGATAGCTTTAGAAATGCTTGTAGAAAGGAGATGTCTTTTTTTTTTTCAAGTTTATTTATTTTGAGAGAGAGAACATGAGCTGGGGAGGGACAGAGAGAGGGAGAGAGAGAGAGAATCCCAAGCAGGCTCCACACTGACAGCAAGGAGCTCTATGTGGAGCTCGTTCTCACCAACCGTGAAGTTATGATCTGAGCTGAAATCAAGAGTTGGATGTTCAGCTGACTGAGCCACCCAGGTGCCATGGAAATGTCTTATATACTGAACTTTAAAAATGTTAATGGATTTAACATTTAATATTTTCTTACTGCTCATGCAATGTTAGATTTTGGCACGGTGTAACTCTGGGTATGACATGGCTTTAAAGGTGACCTACTTTTACCACTGTGGTTTTTTTTTTTTTTTTTTTCAACGTTTATTTATTTTTGGGACAGAGAGAGACAGAGCATGAACGGGGGAGGGGCAGAGAGAGAGGGAGACACAGAATCGGAAACAGGCTCCAGGCTCTGAGCCATCAGCCCAGAGCCCGACGTGGGGCTCGAACTCACGGACCGCGAGATCGTGACCTGGCTGAAGTCGGACGCTTAACCGACTGCGCCACCCAGGCGCCCCACCACTGTTTTATATCAGTGTCTTCATTAAACTTAAGTATGGCAAATGTTACTTCCTCATGACTGCTTTGTTTTCAGAGCAGAGAAGAAAATTTTCTGGATTACTTGAAGCAGTAGCTAACAAGAAAGGATGAGAACAATATAGGTTTCGGTGTAAGACAGTAGAATTCCATGCAGAAAGTATTAAAACAGACAAAGAAGGTTTGTAATGATAAAGTGTACACATTGATTATTTATGCTTCAAATAACAGCATTAACAAACATAAAACCAAAACTATGAATTAAGGAAAAATGGAAACATGTTGGAGGTAACAGTGGACAAAAAAGAGAGAGATTTAGGAAAATGCAATTAACATAAGGTAAATCTAATTGAAATTTATTGAACTTTGTTCAATCAATATACTTTGTTCAAAACTGACCATATACTGGGTCATTTAAAAACCCTCAAGAAATCCCCCCAAATAGAAATAATTGACTAGTAGTCTCTGATCACATTGCAATAAAAGAAATTAACAATCAAAAACATATAAGACCCAAAAACACTATTACTTGTAAATTAACAGCTCTACAAAGAGGAAGGAAAAAGAAAAAAGGACAGTGGAAACAAAATGTACTAGAACTGATGGGGTTTAGCTAAACCTGCATATAAGGGAGGATTATTTGTCTCACATATCCATATTAATAAGCAAGAAATAATTAGAATAAGTGAATTATCCACCTAACTTAAGGAGAGGGAAAATACTAAAAATATATCCAAAGACAGTAAAGTAAGGGGTTTTAATAAAGGCTAAATATTAGCCTCTCAGATGTGTCCTGTGAATGTGTTAGTTTACTGTGGCTGCTGCAGCAAATAACCACAAACTGGGTGATGTAACAGAAATTTATTCTCTCAGAAATCAAGGTATGGGCAGAACCATGCTCCCTCCAGAGGCTCTGGGGGAGGACTGGTTCCTCATCTTTTCTTGGTTCTGGTGGCTGCTTCTGCCTCTGTCGTCCCATCACTTTTTCCTCTCTTGTGTGTCTAATCTCTCTCTCTTCAGTGGTATTTAGGGACCACCTAATAAGCCAGGGTTATTTTTCTTTAATGTTTATTCATTTATTTTGAGAGAGGGCATGCATGTGCCAGTGAACGAGGGAGAGGCAGAGAGAGGGAGGGAGAGAAAATCTCAGACAGGCTCTGTGTCACCAGTGCAGAGCCCTGTGCGGGGCTCAAACCCACGAACTGCAAGATCATGACCAGAGCTGAAATCGAGAGTCAGACACGTAACTGAGCCACCCAGATGCCCCTCCAGGGTTATTTCCTCATCTCAAGATCCTTAATCATAATCTGCAAGGATCCTTTTTTTCAAGTAAAATAACATTCACAAATTCTAGGGACTAGGACAGGGATAGGTCTTTGGAACCTGTATCACATGACTACATGCGGCAAAAGGGACTTTGCAGATGTGATTCAGTTAAGGATCTTAACGTGGGGAGATTATCCTGGTTATCTGGGTGGGCCCGAGGTTTTCTCAGGGGCTCTTATAAGACAGAAGCAGCAGTATCTGAGCGAGTAGTAGATGTGATGGAAGCATGAGGTTAGAGTGATCTTTGGAAAGGCCATGAGCCAGGGAATGCAGATGGCCTGTAGAAGCTGTAAAAGGCAAGAAACAGATTCTCTTCGCTCCTCAAGGGAGTGGCCCTGCCGACTTTTAGTTCAGTGAGACTGATTTTGGATTTCTGACTTCCAGAACTATCAGATAAATTTGTGTTCCTTTAAGCCACTAAGTCTGGGGTGATTTGTTACAGTAGCAATTGGAAATGAATTCAGAGATCAGGGCAGAAATTAATAGAGTGCCCTGAATGCGAGGATGTGTTCTAAGCACTTTACATATGTGAGCTCATTTAGTTCTTTCTCCCAGTGGCCTTGTGAAACAGGAGCTGTTATTCCTGAACTGTAGGCCCTGAGAAGTTAAGTAACATGTTCAGTAGGTGATGATCTAATTAGAGAAGTTAAAGAGCGGTTTTATTTTAGAAAACAATGAAATAATTAATCTGTTAAGTTTCATTTGGAAAGCGACATGGACACATAAAAAACGTAAAGGACCGGTAAGATTTGTTTAGCTCTGATGAGATAAGATACAAGAAACTGAATGAATTGGATGATATTTCTAGGAAAGTTTTAATTACGAAGCCGACTTTGGAAGAGAGAAAACTGAAGCAGAGCGATTACAGAGGAAATAGAAAAACTTGCCACTCTAAGCCAGCAGACTTGGATGGTACTGGAGAGGAAGTCCACTACACCTTTACTAAAGGGGTAATACCAGGGCCATTCAAATAGAATGCTGGCAGAGAAGAGAAAAAGAAGGGAGAGTTTAACAGTCTTTAAAAGATCTAGCAAACTTGGCAAAGATTGCACAAAGAATTGATTAGTCTCACAAATGCCTACCAGTGTAAAAATCCTTTAAATATTAGTAGAATCCAACACTCATTAAAGAAAAATACACTATGATCAAGATGTGATTATCCCCTCCTCCCATCCTTGAAAGCAAAAATCCTTCCTTTTGTAGATCACCATATAAATAAATCAAATGAAAAATCTCGTTTTGAAAAACCATTTGTTAAAATTCAACATCCAGTCTTTATAAAAGGAACAGTATGGCTGTTGCTTTAACCTGATAAAGTCTGTATGTGTATGTATGTCTGTTTCCAAAAGCATCATGATTACTGAGCACACGCTGGAAAGATTATCATTAATCAGAATAAAACAATGATAATCAGGGGCACCTGGGTGGCTCAGTCGGTTAAGCATCCGACTTCGGTTCAGGTCATGATCTCACAGTCCATGAGTTCAAGGCCTGCGTCAGGCTCTGTGCTGACAGCTCAGAGCGTGGAGCCTGCTTCGGGTTCTGTGTCTCCCTCTCTCTCTGCCCCTCCCCCATTCATGCTCTGTCTCTCTCTCTCTGTCAAAAATAAATAAACATTAAAAAAACCCAAACAATGATAATCAGTGGGAAGAAGGACTTCACACAGGAGTGTTGCTTGAGTCTTGAAGGATGAGTCCTTGTTTACCAAGCAAATGGGTGAAAGGCTATTCAAAGGAGAGGGGCTAAATATTACATACAAAGGCATAGCAATGTGAAAAAAGTTGTTGAGTTTGGGGAGGTAATTTATAGATAAGACTTGAGTGGAATTCATAAAGGCAGGCAATTTTTATTTTATTTATTATTTTTTTTAATGTTTATTTTTGAGAGAGAGAGAGACAGAGCACAAGTGGGGGAGGGGCAGAGAGAGAGGGAGACACAGAATCTGAAGCAGGCTCCAGACTCTGAGCCCAACGTGAAGCTGGAACCCACAAACCTCAAGATCATGACCTGAGCCGAAATCTGATGCTTAAATGACTGAGCTACCCAAGCGCCCCAAGGCAGGCAATTTTTAAAAAGCATTTCATATTGACTTAAAAAATTTTTTTTTCATGTTTATTTTATTTTTGAGAGAGAAAGAGGGAGAGAGAGACAGAGAGAGAAAGTACGCGTGCATGAATGGGGGAGGGGCAGAGAGAGAAGGAGACACAGAATCCGAAGCAGGCTCCAGGCTCTGAGCTGTCAGCACAGAGCCCGACTCGGGGCTTGAACCCACCAACCTGACCCGAAGTTGGATGCTCAACTGATTGAGCCACTCAGATGCCCCGCATATTGACATTTAAAATCAATATATAGTCTTTTTTTTTTTTTTTTTAAATCAATATATAGTCTTGATGAGAAAAAGTATTATCTACCTGATCGGACTTCAGCAAGTTGCAATTGGATTTATAAACTCTGAGAGTGTATACTTTGGAAACCTTTGTTTACTTCAATATCCGTGAGCTGCACTTAACCCGTAGGTTAGTTTTGAAGTCAGTGCACAAGGTGAAAGTAATACTTGGTTAAAAGTATCCTTGAAAACCCTTTAAGTTTACTCTAAAGAACAGAATAAAAGCATACTATCTTCACTAAATTCATCACAGTTTTTTTCCTAGTAATGGAACAGATTTGCTGTTTTTCAAGTGAGTACCAGGTGACATACACTGAGACAGATTTTTTGGAAGCTTGTTTTGTTAAAAATGCATGTCTTTCAACTCTTTGAAATCCTATCCAGTGCTGCATAAATATTACTGAGTTTGCATAAATTAATCACATACTAAGCCGTGCTATTCTGTAGCTATTGTACTTGTTTTTCTCAAGTGTTTTTTTAAATTATTATTATTATTATTATTTAATGTTTATTTATTTTTGAGACAGAGAGAGACAAAGCATGAACAGGAAGGGTCAGAGAGAGGGAGACACAGAATCTGAAACAGGCTCCAGACTCTGAGCTGTCAGCACAGAGCCCGACGCGGGGCTCGAACCCACATACCGCGAAATCGTGACCTGAGCCAAAGTCGGACGCTCAACCCAGGCGCCCCAATTATTATTTTTTAATAATAGCCCTTGAGTTTTTGGGAATCCTCACCCCAGTCTTAGTTACTTAGGTATCAAATAGGGATTCCATCTTCCTGTTGCGAGGTTAAAGTCCATGAGCAGATGGCACAAGTACACTTTTTTGGACACAGTGTAGGTAAATAATCTTAGCTCAGTTAAACTGAATCTGTGGTGACAGCGGCTGTCACCGCTGTGCAGGACAGCGGCTACCATGTGATTGGAAGGGCTGCAATTTGGGAGCTGTGAAATGGTGGGAGTAGGCAGATCAATAATTGGTTGAAAAGGCGCAATACCGCATGTGGGTAGGTGTGGCATGTCCTCCTGGTCAGATGTGTTTTCTGTGTTCCGAAAGGGCTAGGTTCCGCTGAGTGCAGCCTTCTGCCCTCACCTAACCCGAACCCTGGTTGACAAGCTAAGTAAGGCCCTTGCTGTTTTGGTAAATAAAGTTTTATTGAAGACATCCATGGCCTCGTGCTGGTGCCTGTGGACTGCTTTCCTTCTACCGAGGGAGAGTTGTGACGGAACATATGCTTCACAAAGCCTAAAGTATTATTTGGACCTTTACAGAAAAAGTTTGCCAACTCCTGACCTAGTTCTTTTAGCAGATGAAAGCATGTGTGAACAAATGCAAAATTCACGCTGTGTTCAAATTGTTTCATAATATATCGATCACTTTGGAACAAATTTGTATTTTCAAAACAAATGTTATAGCAAAACTGTATCTGAAACCTAATATTATAGCCAACATTTGGAGAACAGGGCAAAGTCAACAAGTGAAGACACTTTCCTGAAAACATTGGAATCCTCTGAATCTTTCTGTACTTAAAGTGAGACCGTTCCTTAGGCATTTTCAGTTACATGAGCCAGTACATTTCTTTTATGTTCAGTCCAGTTTGTTATGTTTTCTATCACTTACAGCAGAATTCTTACAAAAAAAATTTTTAGAACAGTTTTAGATTTGCCAAAAAGTTACACGTAATACAGAGTTCCCAATAACTGCATATCCTTTTGCTAACATCTTACATTAGTATGGTACGTTTGTTATATGTAATGAATCAATATTGATACATAATTATTATCTGTGGTCCATACTTTATTTAAATCTTTAGTTTCTACCTAATTTCCCCCCTCCCCCCCCCGTTCCAGGATACCAGATTACCCTTAGTCATCATTTTTCCTTAGGCAGTTCTTGGTTGTGACAGTTTCTCAGACTACCCATAGTTTTGACGACCGTGACAGTTTTGATTAGTACTGGTAGGTTATTTTGTAGAATGTCCCTCAATTTGAGTTTGTCTGACTTTTTTTTCTCACGGTTAGCCTGAGGTTATGGATTACAGGGAAGAGTACTACTATAGTTTTCTTTTAAAAATTGCTTCTTGAGCAACAAGCATGGACAAGATAAGATACATAAGAGAGAGATTTTCATCTTAAGGACTTTTATAATTTTTATTTAAAAAAGTCATTTAACAGCCCCCCTCCCCCCGCCAAACTCTGTCTCTTCCTGTCCTCATTGACCACCTCAATTTATCATCCCTATAGTGTCCTTATGTAAGCTTTGATATTTTGGCTATTACAGAGCACTGTATCTGTTTGAAGTGAATCTGTTTGTAAATGGCTCATGTAGCATTATGAAAATGTGACACTATTAAAAAAATGTTACCTGCAACACAAAAATTTAATTCAAGATAAGGGAACATTTTCACGAGTTTTAGTCTAATATTTATGTTTTAATAATGCAGAATCCATTTAATGCAACTGAGGTGGGGCATATTATTTTTGACATGTCCTGCAATACGTTATTTAGTCAGGGTTTTGTGTGTTGTGAGGACACACTTTGGACTCTTGCATCAGTTGCTTTTCTCCGTTGTTACAGCATCTGTCGGTTGCAAGAAATTTCAGTATATTAGATACTGTCATTTGCCTGTGGCAAGTAGTTCTGACAAATGGAAGATTAAAATTGAGCTGCTATAGGTGGTAAACCACATCCTTTGTGACAGATAAAATACCTCCTGGGGTATTTTTCTCGTTTAACTGAAGCAGTGATTTTGTCCATTTTCAGTGAAATGTGAATTTCATTGAGCATAGCAGCATGTTAGTGCCTGAGGGGCATCTCTTGATTACCCTGTATCTCAGTTTTCATCATTTAAATTTCAAATAGCAGAACTATCAAGTGAGTCAAAACACTTGAGGCTTAAACAAATGAAAATTCATGGATTCTTTAGGTGGACTCTATTTTGTTTGAAATGTACTATTTGTAAAATAAAATAAGACATGTATTTTGGGGAACAACTAGGTAAAGACCAAATAAAAATAAAATTTGAAATCCAAGTTGATCATGTCTGGTAGTACAAATGAGGTTTCTTTATTTGTAAAATGAACAATTTCTTTTAGCCACCAAATTAAAACTTTGTTGCCTTTGTGTAAGTGTTCTGGGTCACAGATATTTAAGAACATAAATTTAAGTATATAGCATGACAGGAACTTTCCTAGAGCATTTTGTACAAGCGCACCTTGTTCTAATTGTCACCTAGAGTGTTTACATTTGTACCACGTTGTCTACTGTTGTACTATACCAGTTGAGGTAGATTCATGCAAGCGTTTAAGAAATGTTGATGGAGAAATAAGTATAAATTAAGGGAAGTTAAGTGGTATGGTTAGAATAGCATAAGTGTTATTGGTACAGCCTTACTGAGAACAATTTGCCCCAGTAGACCCACGAATTTCAAAATAAAAGAGTCAGAAGGTGGTGACTTTTTTTCCTGCAGGTTGCTGGAGCTCTGTGCCAAGAAAATAAAACTTGCTACATGTTATTAACCCCATGATTTTGCTTCCATTTCCTGCGGTGAGGGCCTGATTTGCTTATGAGGCAGATGGCAAGGGGTATATGTAGTTGGTGGTTACATTAGTAGTACCACTCATTTAGCCTTTTCATAATCACAACTAATGAGCAACCCTTCTGTATTTGAATTGATCAGTTTGAATTAATTCCAAGTTACAGGGTTAAAAATGGCCACTTATACAGTTTTAATACTCTTTATTTAGGAATGGTATTTCTTTTGCTTGAATTATTGATCGCTTCAGAAAGTAAACGCATATCACTTTGGGGATGTGTAATTTTTAAAAAATGTTTATTTATTTTTGAGAGGGAGAGTGCAAGCAGGGGAGGGGTGGAGAGAGAGGGAGACAGAAGATCCGGGCTCTGCACTGAGAGTAGCAAGCCCGATGTGGGGCCCAAACTCATGAACCCTGAGATCATGACCCGAGCTCAACCCACTGAGTCATCCAGACGCCCCAAGGGGGTGTGTAATTTTTATGCTTGTTTCTTTCTTCTGTAAATACCTGATCATAAGCAACTGGGCTGTCAGATAAATAGAATCAACTGAAGAGTTTCTGCACTTACAGGAGTACAGATTCTAGGATCTGGTCTCTGGAAATCCAGTGGGTCTGTATGGGGGTGGGGGAACCTGGTTTTTTTTAAGCAACTCAGGTGATTCTGATTGATGTCCAGTCAAGTGTAGCATACTATCCAAGCCATAGTATGCGTGTGTAGTTCTCTTACATCACTGAGGAGCTCCTGGCTCTTGGTTTGCATAGAAGACATTGAGATGCATAGGGAATAGCTAGCTGTTCTGTTGTTCTGTTAGATGTTCAGTATTTTTGATGGCAGCAATTTTATTCTGCAGTAAGACGTGGGAGATCTGACTGGCCACAGAGGAGTATACAGTAAATGATGATATTGGCTTTAAAATATTTTTATACAATTTTTGCCATAATGTGATATATGTGTTTCTGAAAAATCTTGTGGTTTTACAAATCATGCACTAAAAAGGTCTGGTAAAAATAGAGTTGTACAAATCATTCAAAATCTGTACAGCTTTGTATCCAGAGTACTAATAAAAGCAATGATAATTCTCATAATAAAAGCATAGTTAAAAATATAATGTCAAACTGCTTGTAAGTTAAGAAATACTACCATAAGCATAGAATTTTATCTTTCGAGAAAGGTGATGATTGCTTGATGGAAAGAGGTGTAATGAAGTGTTGAGGCTGCTGAATTAACAGAGATGAGGACACAGCATGCAAAAATGAGGAAGTACTGTGCATACCAGAGGTAGCATAGGACTAAGTTGAACTAGCAGCAGAGTGGTGTGAATGGACACGGGCATTATGCACAGTGCAGTCATCCCCTGCATGTTGTTACATCCACCGTATGGTACTGAATTTGCTGTTAAACTCCGTGTACCTGACTGAAAACATTAATGTGTGGGAAAAAAAGTGTTACGTATAATCTGGCTATGATCTAATTCATGTTACAGAAATGTGTTCTAGCAGAAGAGACCGTATCTAGTGATCATTTTGGGGAACAGTGTAGTGATAATCTGTGGAGTCAGACTCCTACCTCCATCCTTGGGACAATTCACTTACTCTTTCTTTGCCCATTTCTCTTGTACTTTAGAAAGTTCTCCTGTAATTTGAAAGTGTTTTTGAAAATATTGCAGGGCAGCAGGAAGGAAAATACTTTGGACTGGGACACAATTTGAAAATTTTTTTAGTGGAGGAGACATTTTAGCTGTTCCTTCACAAAAAACCTAAGAGAAATACCACTTATAAATTATTTGACTTGGACGTGCCTCAGTTTTCTCACATGTAATATACAGAGACAGTGTTGTTTTCTTGATCACACCAGTAGGTTTTTGTGGGTATCAGAATTAAAATGGTATGTGTGTGAAAATTTATTATACAGTTGTAAGGGAGAAAAGGAAGCATGAATTTCTAGAGTTTAGTTTACTAAACTTCAGGTTAGGTAGTCTTTAAGATTTCTCCTAACTTTGAAAATAGTGGAATCTCTGACACTTTTTATACGTGCTAATAGTTATTTCAAGTTGTGTGTGTTGCCTGACACAGATGTTTCTCTGGTCCTTCATTCTTTTCAGCAGAAAGTTGCCTCTGGCCAAATTCTTCTTTACTGTCACACTGGATATTCAGTTGGGTGAATGTTCCTGGTTCAGAAATGACTGCCTAACACAAGTGTTAGTCAACGTAAGGCTTACTTCCCGCACTGACTCATAGCTTGGGTCTGTGCAGTTCAGCATCCTGACACCTTCGTGTTATATCCAGAACGTTTTGAGTACCCTTACTATTATCCCCAGGTAATCTGGTTAACGTTTTATGCCAGTTTCATCTGTGAATTTTTAAGGAGTTGTATGTTTGCCGTTCTCATTTTTACCCTCATATTTCCCTTAGCTGACCAGAGATTGCGTTTCATCTAGCCCTTGCTCTCTCCCCATCCCTCTTTAAAACTAACTTCTTTTGTGCTGCCAATTTCAATGAAATTCAGTTCTAATTAAAATGATTTTCACCTTACGGTTTGAATGCTCAACAAGCATGACACTCTCAAAGATAATTTGCTTTTAAATTGTTGTTGATCTAAATAAATCTCTAAATAGGTTATGAGTCAGCTTTGTTAATGGATGTGCACATATTTTTGAACTCTTTGGGGGTAGAAAAAAGGATTGAAAATTTCTGTCTTAAAGACGCAGTTGAAGGGAACATCCTTAGTTTTAAAACAATGCTATGACCATATTTTCTTGTTGCATATTAATTTCCTGGAATGTGTTGCACCTTTATATATTATTAACTTCTTTAATATTTGACTGTGTAGTTATGGGGAAATTATAGTGAATTCAATTCTCAATGCTTTTTCTTTTATTTTTTTTTAAACTTTTTTTTTTTAACATTTTATTTATTTTTGAGACAGAGAGAGACAGAGCATGAACGGGGGAGGGGCAGAGAGAGGGAGACACAGAATCGGAGGCAGGCTCCAGGTTCTGAGCCATTAGCCCAGAGCCTGACACGGGCTCGAACTCACGGACCGCGAGATGGTGACCTGAGCTGAAGTCGGACGCTCAACCGACTGAGCCACCCAGGCGCCCCAATGCTTTTTCTTTTAAAAGTTCCCTAAAATCTGTGTTTTAAATATAAAATTTCCACCCTTCCCTTGGCTTAATTCCTTTTTGCCATTTGCTTTGAAATATGTCAGAATGCTTTGAAAATAGTAGACTGCTGTACTTAAGTGATTTTTTTTTTTTTTTTTTTGGTGCTGGTATCTGTTTTGTGTTTTATGTTTGAAAAATGACTGAGTGGATGGTAATCATTGGCTGGTTGTTTGATGCTGGCAGAAAAACCAGTGCATGATGAATTGTCTTTTCCATTTTTTCACTTACGAACTTGTTAGTTTCAAGCACCTGGGTGGTTCAGTCAGTTAAGTGTCTGCCTTTGGCTCAGGTCATGCTCTCACGGTTTGTGGGTTCAAGCCCCACATCGGGCTCTGTGCTGACAGCTCAGAGCCTGGAGCCTGCTTTGGATTCTGTGTCTCCCCCTCTCTGCCCTTCCCCTGCTTGCGCGCGCGCGCGCGCTCTCTCTCTCTCTCTCTCTCTCTGTCTTAACTGTTCTTTGATGCTTAGATTCTGATACACTGGCCAAATAGTAACAGTGTTTTCTTGGGGTTGGTGGAGAGGAGATGGTCTAGTTCTCCACAAACTATGTTATTTTGTACTAACATGTGAGATTTCCAAGCTCATGAAGGTTTATTGTTTATCTCTGTTATGAATTAGTGTTTTCTAAGATGTGCAGCCTGTTATAGGTAAATCTTTGACTTCTTGATTCCTAGTAATTATTTAATTTCAAATGTTTCAAAGTTAATGAACTAGATTTAGTATACTAGGTAATGGTGCATTTCCATATTTCAACTTTATTCATCTAATTGATAGTTTATTCTAGGGTATCTGTTGTTTTTAGTTACAGCCCAGATAGGAGTAATGATAATGTTTCTGTGCTCTCTTTTAAGGGTAGTCCATAACAGCTGTTATGTTATGTAATTAGGACTGGAGTGCCTGGGTGGCTCAGTCAGCTTAATTAAGTGTTCCACTCTTGGTTTTGGCTCAGGTCATGGTCTCACAGTTTGTGAGTTTGAGCCCCACAGTGCAGAGCCTGCTTGGAATTCTCTCTCTCTCCCTCTCTCTGCTCTTCCCTCACTTGTGCTGTCTCTGTCTCTCTCAAAATAAATAAAAATGACGTGGTGCCTGGGTGGCTCAGCCGGTTGGGCATCCGACTTCAGGTCAGCTCACAGTTCGTGAGTTCAAGCCCCACGCTGGGCTCTGTGCTGACAGCTCAGAGCCTGGGGGCTGCTTCAGATTCTGTGTCTGCCTCTCTCTCTGCCCCTCCCCTAATCATGCTCTGTCTGTCTCTGTCTCAAAAATAAATAAAAAAAAAAACATTAAAAAAATAAGAAAAAATAAAAATGAAACTTAAAAAAAATGATAGGGACTAATGGCAAACATACTGGGTTGAGTTTTAGTAGTCATAGGTTCAGATGTGTACAGGTATTGCCAGTGAACTCAGTAGATCATGTCGCAGGAGACACAGAAATATCATAGATGCCAGTAGAAGATGCAAGGGCCCATTTAGGTAAAAGTCAACCAACGCTTGAAACCTCTTAATGTGCATTGCCTTGGGTAGCTGTTCCACTAATACCTTATTGCAAGAGTGTATGATCAATGGCCTTTGGTTACTTTTGTCTTTGCATTTCTATCATTTTATCATTTTGTTTGTTTAGTATTTATTCATTTGATTAATACTTATTTTAGAAGATTGGCAAATAAGGCAGAAAATATCAAACTAAAGCATTCCACATAGCTTTTAAGAATTAATGCCTGTAAAGGAAATATGAGAGCTAGAGGAGCCTGTAGAACCAGACTGTTGGCATATAATCAGCAAAATCCTGAGTGTTAGAGAATATACAGGACCTGGTTTCTTCAACAGATGTACAACAAAAATAAAGGCGGGGGAGGGGGGGAACCTTTAAATCACCAGGGACTCAAGAGACTTATTAACTAAAATACCATGTGTGGACTTTCTGATTCAAAAAAAAACAACTGTTTTTTAAAAAAAGGTTCATGGCAATTGGAAAGCCTTGTACATTGACTATGTATTGAAGATATTAATGGATTATTGGCTAATCACTTTTGGTGAGATGATGATATTTTACTAATTTAAAAAAGAGTCCTTGTCTCATGAGAATTTTAATTCTTCTGAAGCAGTTTAACATTTTTTAGTAGACCTAAAACATAGATTCATGAAACATCTTTCTTTTATTATAACTCTCGGTTTTGTTTAGCACCTATTATTCACAAATGTTTTGGTAGATACTTTATATATATCGTTTCATATAATCACTTCAATTGCGATACAGTTGGGGATGGTTATTCTGATCAGATGAGGAAATAGAACTCCTGAGTTCACATAGGTGATAAGCACAGAGGAATTTGGATCATCTAAACTTCATTAAATTAATAAAATTCCAACATGATTTCCTAAATGGAAACCATGGGTACTCAGAAATTGCACTTAGCAATTGTTTTCAGTTGCTTTGTATATTTAACTTGAGTGCTACTTATAACTGTGAAACAGCTTAATAAATTGCATATCAGTAAATAACAAGTTAGTTCAGTTTCTAAACATGCTTATCTTACCTCAAGGGAGCAGTGATATAATTTGAAGATTCTGAATTGACACTTAAGAAACAATTTTATTATTTTGAAGTACTTTTTGAGACATCATAAGATATACTTTGCATTCACTACATCTTTTGAACACATCACATGAAAAGCACCACAGATTATAATATTACTGTCTGGTTCCAGCCAAATTGGAAGAAATTGTCAGATACTCAATCCCTAATTAATGTGTCATTCAAACTTGAATATAAATCTATGTATCTTTCTCTTCATTTTAGATTTGCCTTGGTCTGTATAAAAAGATTGCCTTATTTATTCACACTGACTTTATTTATTTTTGAACTTTATATTCCCTATGCTTGGGATGTAAATTTTTCTGTCATTCACTCATATGTATTCAATAAGCATTTTTAAAATTTTGTTGTTGATTTCTTGGGTAGATGAGGTATATTCTAGGGTAATAATTCTCAAGTATTCAAGAGAAGAAACTATGGAATGGATCTTTTAACTTATGAGTTAACCAAAACAGCTAACACACTTTTGTGTTAAAAATTAGCAAAATTGTAGATAAAGTAAAAATCACACAGTATTTTTGTTATATGATCTCCCAAGCTATATGTATACAATGTTATGCCACACACACACACACACACACACACACACACACACACACAATTTTTCTTATAATAATGGAATCTACTGTATATAGTGTTTCTAGATTTTTTTTTCAAGTTACTGATACCAAACAGACTATATACAGCACTCTGGTTAAAAATTATGTTGAAGAAGTCTGATTAAGTAGACTGTCATAGTATATTTCTTTAACCAGTATTTACACAAGATGAAGATTCTAGATCATGTAACAATTGATGGTAGTTACTGATCCAGTGAAAATGTAGTCTGAGATTATATATTTATTGAAGGTAGAGTTATACATTATAAGAAATATTACACATTTTTAAACCTTAATACCACAAAGTATGTTTTCAATATTTATTTATTTTTAAAAGTTTAGTTTTGAGAGAGAGAGAGCAAGAGTGTGCAGAGAGAGAGGGTGGGAGACAGAGGATCCAAGGTGGGCTCTACACTGACAGCAGAGAGACCATCGTGGGCCTTGAACTCAGGAACCATGAGATCGTGACCTGAGCCAGTCTGATGCTTAACTTACTGAGCCATCCAGGTGCCCCCAAAATTATGCTTTTAATCTTTGCTTGTTTAGCTAAAGATACAGAATGTAATTTAAAAACAGTATATGATTTTAGTTAAATTTTGAGAGAATTTGTGCATACACTTGGGAAATTTCCACTTAACATCACTTGTTAAGGAGATTGGAAATGTCATGCTGAATTGTCTTTGATCGAATTTTATATGTACTTTGTAATCTTTGTTTTAATGTCATGAAGGGAGTATATGAGCTTTCTGTTCTAATTTTTGATTTTCCATCCTTCACATTCATGAAAGGGGTTCAGATAAGTAGAAAATTATATCTTAGTTGAGACTTGTTTCCTTTTATTTATGAGATTACTACTCTCTTTTAAATAAGGGTGATTATAAAGTGATAAAACTAAAAAAAGCCAAATATTTGCAGATTAAATATCTTATTTCTCAGTTTTTATAATTACAACAATAAAAACATCTAAATGGTGTCAGTGATGATGAGCTTGATGGCTGTCATTTACAGAGGATCTTATCTTCACTGTACAGTATGATAGTTTCATCACATGCATTATTTCTGATCCACACAACCTTACAATGTTACTATTTCTTTTTTAGAGATTACCAAACCAAACTGAGACTCAATTTAAGCTACTTAACCTCAAACCACACTATTTATAAGTGACATGTTGAGATTTGAACCAATGTCTGATTTACATTTCTACTGAAAAATATTTTTAGCTTCATAAAACAGCTTTTTGAAATACAACATATACCTTTAAATGCATATATTCTTGTAATAGGGATGATATATTGTTAAGGTATCCATTTTTTGGAAATTTTATTTAGCTTTTGTTGGAGAGTTGTTCACAGATCTCTGAATATATATTTCTGATGAGGCAAAACCTGCTCTGACATGGTATGTTTCATTTTCCAGCCAAATAGACTTTTTCTGTTATGTTTCAAGTGACCAATTGAGGATCATATCAAATTAATTGTATTCTTTAGCTATTTTAATGAAATGAATTTATTTATAAACAAATAACATTTATTCTATTTAAATAAATTTTAATAAAATAACATATTCATAATTGTTTGCCCTTTAGATATATTATAAACTGAAGCAGATGTCTCTGTATGATGATCCAGAATACATGAATATTCTGTAATAAGTAAGAAAATAGTTATTCTTTTGAAGTTAATTATTTCAATGTAGGAAACCTACAAACCACCTATGATTGGTTAGAAAAACAATTTAAATATATAAATAATCTGAAATTTTGAATGAATACCTAGTATAAGAATGATTAATGATGGATGACATTTGTCTATTATGGATTGTGCTTCTTACATTTGGAAGAAAATCTTCAATCGCAAATATTTTAGGAAGATACTTGCTTAACTTTTATTTCCAAAGAATTATTTGATACATACATACATATATATATATATATATATGTAGATGTAGATAATACCTAGACACATGCTATTCACATTGAGAATATATAATTTTCTGGAGTCTGTTCGGTATATTTGTGTTTAGAGTCATAATTGTGAACCATTCTGTGGACAAAGCTTGGTGCCCAGTTTAGGGGATATTGACCTTCTGGCTATGTGCTGTGTGCTGTTTTGTTTTGTTTTTTTTTAATTTTTTTTTTAATGTTTGCTTATTTTTGAGAGAGAGAGAGAGAGAGAGAGAGAGAGACAGAGCATGAGCGGGGGAGGGGCAGAGAGAGAGGGAGACACAGAATCTGAAGCAGGCTCCGGGGGGGGCTCTGAGCTGTCAGCACTGAGCCTGACGCAGGGCTCCAGCTCATGGCCTGAGCCAAAGTCAGATGCCCAACCCACTGAGCCACCCAGGCACCCCACTGTGTGCTGTTTTGAAGCGATTTGAGAAAAACAACTTTAACTTAAAGAGTGGGAAAAGGAGCACTGAAATCAAGACCTCAGTCCTCTTGCTGCTCTGCTGCCATTTTGTGTGATCTCCTACCTGCACTCTTTTTTAGTAGTCAGCCCAAATGTGTGGGGGATGCTGTGTAGAAATGAATGCAGGTCAGTGTCTTCCCCCCCTCCCCCCGAAAGAAAGAAAGAAAGAGAGAGAGAGAGGGAGAGAGAGAGAGAGAGAAAGGGAGAGAAAGAAAGAAGAGAGAAAGAAAAGAAAGAGCAAAAATAACCTATGAGATTAAAGCCAGCCAGGCTAATGAGCTGAATGTGGACCAGAAGGAAAACCACATATTCTTCCCATACAAATAACATTTTACATGGTGGTTAGATTTATTTTATTTATTTTATTTTTATTTTTATACAGAGAGAGAGAGAGAGTGAGCAGGGGAGGGGCAGAGAGATGGAGAGAGAATCCAAGCAGGCCCTGCACTGTTAGCATGAAGCCCGACGTGGGGCTGAAACTTGTGACTTCAGCCAAAACCAAGAGTTGGATGTTTAACTGACTGAGCCACCGTGGTGCCCCTTGGTGGTTAGACTTTAAAAAGTATTTTTAATGCACACTTATAAACTGAGTAACCCTGGATGAATTATTACCCTAACCTTCAATTTCTTCACCTATAAGGATTATAAATAGCTTCTTCTGTGAGAATTACATAATTAATTATAACTAAGTTTCTAAGAACCATAGCACATTGCTTGGCACATGAAAGTACTCAGTATATGTTTGCTGTTATTATTACTACTTAACTGCTGCTAGAAAAATAAGCCACTTTAAAAATTTTTTCTTGCATAAAACGCATTCTAATTTCAGATTCTTAAACTGTGGCTAGAATTGCTTTTCCTCTTGTTGCAATGGGTTTAGGAGCTCCCCTTTCCCTTTTCTTCCTTACCTCTTGGTCAGTAGAAGATAGAGAGTCAACTCAGCCTAAACTATTGATGGTGACTCCTGTGGTGTAGGTCAGAGACTTGTGCCCCACTAAAATTTGTTGGGAAAGTGAAGCCTGATAAGGTTTCAGGTTTTAAGCCGATCAGGGGAAAAAGGGTTAAAGCAATTGTAGTCTTCAGGAAGGTGGCTCCTCCTCAGCTTCTGGTAGCCCCAGTGATTGACTCCACTTTGTTCCTTGCATGCCCCCTGCTACCTTATATTTCTGCTAGATTTTCATTAGCTACCAAAGGGAACAGAACGCATGTTGATTTTGAAGTTAAAACCATTTTTTTAAGACTCCTGATAGTAGAGGCAAAACCGTGAGGCCTGGGGTGCTGGACGGCTCAGTTGGTTAAGTGTCTGACTTCAGCTCAGGTCATGA
>NW_024412402.1:20428383-20442615 GCF_014898765.1 Herpailurus yagouaroundi | reverse complement strand
CATGAACACGCCTGTTCACACTCTCTCTTTCTTTTTTTTTTTTTTTTTAATTTTTTTTTCAACGTTTATTTATTTATTATTTTGGGGACAGAGAGAGACAGAGCATGAACGGGGGGCGGGGGGGCAGAGAGAGGGAGACATAGAATCGGAAACAGGCTCCAGGCTCTGAGCCATCAGCCCAGAGCCCGACGCGGGGCTCGAACTCACAAACTGTGAGATCGTGACCTGGCTGAAGCCGGACGCTTAACCGACTGCGCCACCCAGGCGCCCCACTCTCTCTCTCTCTTTCAGAGAGAGATAAGTAAATAAATCAACTTAAAACCTGTGAGGCCTGTGGAAGGTTGGCTTTGGTGCATAGGTCAGGTTGGTGGGATTGAAGGCTCACTGCAGCAGGGGTGTCTGGGGAGGTTCTGCAGTGGCGGCAGGACTAGAAAAGATTTCCTGAGTGAGCTTGTATTGCTCAGACTGCCCTCACTATTCTGTGTAAAAATACTGCTTCCAGTTCATGTTTTCATGTTTAAAAGGACTTGAGGAAGTGAGGCAAATCAATGACAGTAATGAAAACAAAATAAATGATTAAAAGGAAAGATAAGTTGGATTCATGAAACAGATTCAAGGAGTTAGGACTGCTTAGGAGGAAAAAAAAGACCTGATTTGAAATAATACTTAAAAATTGGATTGTTTGCTGAGGGATATAAAGACTATATTAAAATTAGTTATTATTTTCCAAGCATTGTGTGCACATGGTACAGTGAAAACCTGTCTCCCTCTCATGCTTCTTGTCTAGCTGTGTTTTCTCTCGGAGATCGCATGCCGTCCTTCTCTACATATTCTGCACATGTTAGCCATGTGTGTTTCCCCTTCCTGTTTTAAAATGTGAATGGGAACAAATCATATATACTGTTCTACACCTTTACCTCTCTCTTCTTTGTCTTAATGGTGGGCCTTAGGGTTTGTTTCACATCATGACCAATAGGGCTGCCTTGTGTTTCTCATTTACCCAACTGTATAGCACTCCCTTTGATGGGTATTCCATAATTTGGTTATCCAGTTTTCTGTTAATGAGCAAGTTAGATTGTTTTCGCTATTCTATTTTACTGTTATAAAGTTGACTGCCATGAATATTTCAGTTCAGTTCTTATTTCCACCTGTGAAAATAAGGCAATTTCCTAGAAAGGGAATTGCTGGGCCAAAAGATAAATATCTGACATGTCAGTGGTTGGTAACAACATGGCTGTTTTCTAAGTAACAGTTGTCATTGCCAGTGTTACCGATGCTATACTTTTCACTCATTTCCCAGCAGGTCATTGTATTGCTCCCATGGGCATCTGCAATTTAAATGATGTGTAAAAGTGTCACATGCCTTTATTTGATGTAATAGTCAATGTCTTTTAACTTACGGTATTTATTCATTTTTCTTTAAAAGGCTATGGACAAGCCCGGCTGTTATGTCCCGTTTTGGATACCTGAGCAAGGTGTATCTGGCAGTTATTACTGAGGGGAAGGAAAGATGGATGTAATATTAGAAGGCCTGCAGGTCCCTACGGCAGGCTTACCTTCTCTCTGAACTGTGATCCTTTTTAACTGTGAGGTCTGTAAGTGTGTCTCTCATTGTGGTTGGCCCAGGAGACTTTTACATAAAATGTTATCCTTTTTACTTTTTTGTTTACCTTTCTTAAGTCTGAGATAGCAAAATAAGAGCATCCTGCACTTTGAAAATGCCTATTTTTAACTTATTAACTGGAAACTTTGAGAACAGAAAAATAGTTACTAAATAAATTAGGGAAAAACCACCTTCGTTTGGGTTTTGCGTTTGGTTATGTAGGTCACAGAGCCTGAGGCAGTGGGAGGGACTCTGGTGTCACAGGTGCAGCACTCAGAGGCGGTGAGTGTGCTATATGTGATTTCCTGTCTTTACCCCAACTGTAATTAAGCGAGCACGTAATAGACTGTGGCCCGGCACGATCACATATCACTGTGTATCAGCCACACACCTGAGTGTACATAAACAGAGCTGAACAACTTGAACATTGGTGGTGTTCTTTATCCATGCCTTGAGGTTTACATTTTTCGAATACAAGATGGAGACTGAAAGTGAGAGTAGCACTTCAGGAGATGATAGTGTTTTCTGGTTGGATTCTGAAATTCCAACTCAGGTGTCTGGAAGTGAAGAGGGAGAAAGGGAAGACAACTTCAGGTAATTGTGGAATTCGCAGTTCTCTCTCTCTCTGTCTCTCTCTCTCATCTTTGTTCCTCCTGCCACTCCCTCCACCCCACACCTCTTTCCCATTTTTTCTATTTTAATCTCTTTTCTAGTAGGACTGTCTTTTCTGTGGGGGGAAGGTTTGGAGCTGAAAAGAAGACGTTTCTAGTTGTACATAGCTCTCTTCATTCCACAACATGCCCTGAGCTTATAAAATGCATTTTAAATGACTTGTTAGAACACCAGGAAGAGAAGGTGTTAGACAGGTTTTGTAGTAGCATTTCAGGAATTTCAAGTAGAGACTCATAATGAATGAACTACCACTCCTTCCTGTATCTGATTTGTACCTAATAGATTTGATCTGAATTTGAATGTAATAAGATTTTTTCTTCCTCTTTTTCTTGGAATGTTTGTGTGTGTGCATGTGCGTGGATGCTTTTGCTGCGTTATTCATGCAAGTAAAACATTTTGACTATAAGTACAAATTATTTCATGGGTTTGATCCTTACTTTTGTCTCTGATCTTCTATCTCATTCCCCTTCCCCCTCCCTCCTCCCTTGCGAATCTTTCTTGGTTTTCAATCTCTAGTTGTAACTTCATAATTGAAATTTTTAGGAAATGCTTCCCCATTAAGCAGTTCTCAAAGTTTGGTGGTACTGGTAAAGATCTTCCCCAGCTTGTGGAGACAGACCATTGGTTTATTCATGCTGTTACAGATTTTAGAAGGCATTTTTTCCCCCGAACATGGTTAGCAGATTCATTCTTTTGGAGTTACTAAAACACCTCTTGAAGAAGTTTGTTCTACATATTATCACTGTCACCCACATGAGCAATTAAACATCTTTTAATAATTTTACCTGTGCATACTTGGGTAGGTGAACATACCATTATTTACACCAGAGCTTGTCTTTATGTTTAATGTTCAAGAAGAGTCTCTCTGAAGGTAAAGAATTTCTTTATCTTTAAAGCCTAGGATAGGGCTACTTAGGTGGCTCAGTCAGTTAAGCATCTGACTTGATTTCAGCTCAGGTCATGATCTCATGGTTTGTCAGATAGAGCCCCATGTCAGGCTGTGTGCTGACCATTCGGAGCCTGCTTAGAATTCTGTCTCTCCCTCTCTCTCTGCCCCTCCCCTGCTTACAGTGTCTCTCTGTCTCAAAATAAATAAATAAACTTAAAAATAACGTCTAGGATAAAGGACAGAAGGGATTGAATATAAGGAAGTCCTGATAAGCTACATTAAATTTGTCACTCAGTGGTTATAATGAACAAGTATGTTTTAAATTTTGAAGAAAAATTTAATGTTCCAAGTATGAAAATGAATTATTAGCATATGAAGTTCTTATTTTTGTATCAACTTTCTCATTCTTCCCATAATTTTATTTGTCCTTTCTTATTTGAGTAAGCTGCTTCTCTCCCAAGATATGCTGATGTTACACAAATTCCTTACAATATGGCAGTGTCTCATGAACAATTAGAAGAAATAAAGTATTTATTTTGTCTGTGTTAAAACTGTTTGACTTGGTATTAAAACTTTAAAAGTTGTTTTGGGATATTAGTCAAAGGAAGAAACAGGACTTTGTTGTAATAGATTTGGTGATGTCATTCTCAATTTACTTGTTAGACAACAGGAGACTATCTGGGATTTTCTTTTGATTGTTAAATTTGAGAGCAAATCTGTGCAAGATGGAACTTTTCTTTTCCTCAAGCCTATGTGATAGCATTTTCATCCTGAGAAGCTGAGCTCTGTTAGTACTTGCTTTGTTTTAGGAAACCATGATACACCACAAAGCATTGATCCTTTTTATTATGATATTTCATATCTGAATAGCTTCATGGCTCTCCCAGACCAAATAGGTCTTTGGGGTTTGATCTTACTTTATTTTTATTTGTAAGCGCAACAGAGAGATCTGAGTAAGGCCGTATTTCATGTAGTGTTTCTCACCTATTCAGCAGTAAGACATGAGGAAACGCGGCAGCACAGTGCCTTTACAACATTCACAGCCGCGTTCCAGCTAAAATGCCTAGCAGAAAAAAATGTGTGTGGGTGTCGGAGGTGAAGGGTTGAATGGTAGGAGTTGCAGCTGTAGCCTTGGGAGAACCAAATGGTAGACTCAATGTTAGAGTTGTTTTAGTAAAAGCAATTTAATCATTAAGAAAATATACAGAAGAGTCTTCATGTGTTTCTTTAAAATCTTACATTAAATCAAACTGTCCTTATTGTTTACATTCTAGTTAATTTCCACTTATACACACTCAGTCGCATACGCACACAGCAAGGGCAAAAGATTGTGTGCTATTCTTTTTCTCTGAATAGATTCTAAGCTACGTTTTAAATTCATTCTTAGAAAAATAGCATTGTGTTGAGACACCGTGTCTGATAAGAGTATAAAGTTCTACCATACCTACAATGTAGGTTCCTGGTGCTGCCCAGCTGTCATCTGCGTTAGGACGAAATACTCATGGAGGGGTGTTCATGTCTGTCCCAGTAGCTTTTAGAATAGCATTTATTTTTAGACTTGGTTGGAGGAAAGGATACTTTTTCTTACATTCTAGCCCTGTGGGGAGTTGCCCAGTCTTCTTCTTAGCAGTAGTTCAAACTTGTACCGCTGACTCACAAATGTCTCATTTTCTGATTTCTTATTTGTAGAGTGAAGTTATTTTCTACCATTATCACTATGGTAAAATAGTAATTCAACTAGAATATTTAAAGATTGTCACAGTCCTTAGAATTCAGTAGTCCTTAAACATCATTGGAAGAGCCCTTTTGTAAATAAGGAATGTGAGGCAAAAAAGGAAAAGCAGAAATGTTTTAATTATTTTAAGACAGAAAAATTTAATTTTGGAGTTGTTATATGCAATATATTAAGCCAAATATGTTATGTACAGGATGTCAGTTATCTGTGTATCAAGCCTATAAAATAGGTACTATTTTCCCCATTTTCCAGATGAGGAAATTATCACTCAGAAAGTCACACATAGTCCACATTGTAGTATATGGTAGAGCAAAATTTTGAACCCAGGTGTGATTGATCTTGAAAGTGAAAGACTTTAGTGTAACATTTAGCTGCTAAAGGTTATTTTCTGGTAAGTGATAACTTTTAAGAGACTTTAAAGCTGACATCTTAGTTCTGAAATTCTTTCTTTGAGGGATTTTGAGCAATGGTGATGTGTGTAGTTTTTTCAGTGAACATAAAAGTGAACTAATGCATATAATAATGTGATCTTTTAAATGTGATGACCTCTATGGGGTGCCTGGGTGGCTCAGTCGGTTGAGGGTCCGGTCCGACTTTGGCTCAGGTCACAATCCCATGGTTTGTGGTTTTGAGCCCCGCATGGGGCTCTGTGCTGCTGACAACTCTGAGCCTGGAGCCTACTTCAGATTCTGTGTCCCCCTCTCTTTCTACTCCCCTGCTCTCACTCTGTCTCTGTCTCTCAAAAATAAACATTAAAAAATTTTTTTTTAAGTAATGACCTCTAGAACACCTAGCAGTTATTACTAACTCATTATCATAAGGGTTCTGGTTCTTTGGCATTTAAGATTAGAAATGTTTGTCATATAATCTAGTTTAGTCTTCTGTAGTATTATGTTACTGACAGATACATAGCCTGGCAAGTATGACATAATAGTTCGAAACACTTACAGAGATGATATAGTGCATAAATGAACCACATCTTCAGAACTATGTGTTTTTAATACATTTTTTAAAAAAGTTTATTATTTATTTTTGAAAAAGAGAAAGTGTGAGCAGTGTAAGAGCAGAGAGAGAGGAAGAATCTCAAGCAGGCTCTGGGCCATCAGTGCAGAGCCCAGTGCAGGCCGCACAGAACTACGAGATCATGACCTGAGCATGTATCAAGAATTGGATGCCCAATTGAGTGAGCCACCCAGGTGGCCCTAGACTGCGTGCTTTTAAAATCAGTTTGTAGATGCCCAGATCTTTCAATAAGATCTTTGCTTTAACTCCGTAATAAAGTGATTTTAGGTGAAAAGAGAAACTTGTAACTTTAGTTAAACCAGATGGTTTGGTGAACATGTTTTAATTTATTTTGCAGTGTCTTCATTGGTTTATAGCATCATATGACTAATAATAGTTCATGCACTTGATTTGTTGGTTGCTTCATTAATTCTCGGCCTTATTGGAAATGATACTGTGAGTTAGAAGATAACTGCAGCAATCCTAATAGGTAACAATGGCTTTTGAATATGGTATTCTATTTCTTCTAGGCTTTTACTTTTCTTTTAGATTTAGAATGATTTCTTTTGACGGCTAAATTTCTCTGGAAGCCTATAAAGCTATTTCACAATTCCTTGCTTTTAATTCCTTGGCTGTTCTTCTGTCATCTTCAGAAATTTTTTTGATTTGGGGATCCTCAGTTTTTATGAGCCTGGAAGGATAGAGAGGTAGCATTAATAATTAACCAATGACATGTATACCTATATTACAACCCAGGTCTGTTTTATACTCTGTGACTTCTCATAGGCATCTCGCCCTTAATAATCTGTTATGTATGATACCAAAAAAAAATGTATCTTACCAAAAAAGATGAGTATTACTCCATAACCCTGAATGTGTGATCTAGAATACAGGTGAGTCCTTAAAATATTCTTTCAACATAAAGTGTAATTTTCACCTAACATACTCTTACCAGTGTCACAAGGATAATAAATTTAATTATGATCAGCAAAGTCTGATATGAACATCACTTAATCTCAGAAAATTTTATGCAGTATTGGAGTCTAGCCTTTGGGCTGTCTTTATAATCTGTGAAATAAATCTGTCTTAACCATGAGGCATGCTAGTACAGGGCTTTCTTGGTATTTCAGTAATTAAACTCTTTGGGATGGAATCCAAGGTAAACCTTTCTTCTACCTGCCTGTATGAGTTTTTTGATGTTCGAGAAGGGCCTTAGAGTACAGAAACGATAGAAAAGTATGTCAAAGTTCCTGGCTATTAGGTTGTTTATTTAAACCTTAAAAACCAATTTTTCCTTAACCTTTGCATATTACTGAAACATGAAAACTCCCTTAAACAGTCACTTGCATGTTCAAACTCAGTAAATGAAAACCCCTGGAACATATAAAGTATTGTTTGTAAATGTAATATAGTCAATTTCCTTAAAAAACAATCAAGTGATAGCCTAGCAAGATTAAAATGAGAACAAGCAAAACCTTTCTGGACATTTAATTTTAGAAGATATGCTATAGTTTTACTTTCCATTAATGATTAGCTTCTCTTTCCATGCTCTTATATTCAGATATGTATTTTCTTTATTATTAGAGAATCAAATAATTTCTTCCACTCAGGTGTGCTGTCTTTTTCTACCATGGTTCTCTTTTCTATTTCTCTTCCTCTTAAGACAAGATCTTTAGAATCCTTTTCCATCCTCTTTCTCTCAGTCCCCTTTGGATACTCTTTTAAACTTACCAGCATCTTACCCCACCCCAAACCCCAGTTTTTTGCTCAGATGTTTTAATACTTTTTGTCATTTATTCACATTTAATTATATGTATCATTGGTCAGGACCAATGTTGTTTCCTTTTTATCCTCTTCCATCTTCATGTGTCTGTTCTGGTACATTTGGCTTTTTTTTTTTTCTTGAGTGTTTTGTTCACATAAGTTCCATGAATGATGTACTCTGATTTCTTGCCTGTACTCGTGCCTTTTTTTTTTTTTTTTTTTTTTTTGTACTTTCTGTCTGAATGCTTGTAACACAGTCTTTTTATCCTTACTTACATGTATTTTATCCTTAGTTCTTCAGCTTGGAGCTCAGTGACATTCAATCCATAGATTGAAGTTTTCATGTTAGAACAGAACTTTTTATTATTACTTATTATTTATTTAATTTTCCCCTCTCTTCTATCTACAATAAGTGTCTCATTGTGGAACCTATTTATTACATATCAAGTCTTCCTAATCTGTCCTTTAATCATGATATATTTCTCTTTACATTTTTATTTTTTTGATTTGATGTATTCCTTATACTGTTTATTTAGGCCACCAGTAAAATCTTTAATCTTCCAAATTCAATCTGAGTAGGGAAATAGTTCTTAAGGTTTTTTTTTTTTTTTTTTATATAGACATAGCATATGCACTGGTACCTGTAAATAATACATTTGTGTTATTGTCTTCTTTAGCTTTGTGACTATTTATTTAGTGTACATGTGGTATTTTTTCTGACTGAATGGAATTTATGCTTTTAACTACTAAGCTAGATGTCTGCCCTTCTTTGCCTCTTTCCCTTAGCTGTTTTCTTTAGTAGTCCCATGATGCATCTAGTTTCTCATAGGTGCAGACACCCACATTAGGAGCCCTGGTCCTTCTAATTGATGGTTAAATTTCTTTACAGAGTGATTTTACAGTTTTTATTAATTCCTTAGGGGCAAATACCTCTTTTGTTGTGGAGAGAAGTGGGAGTGTAGCCTCCTTAGGCCTGTTTTCCTCTTTGGGTTTACCATTCACTGTGGTCCCACTTGCTTATCAAGACCTCTGTCCTGCTGCTTCCACCCATAGCATTCTGTTAAGGATTTGTTTCCTCTTATTTAGCTTTCAGAGGCTTTTCAGAGACTTGGAGAGAAAAGAGAGATCTCTTTCTTAACATACGTGCAGTCTTGAATTGGAAGTCTACTGGTACTTTTTCCCATGGCTTTAGAGAGGAAACTTCTGAAGAGAACATTCAGTGAGGCAGAGTGTTGTGGTGTCTGTTAGGCAGTCTAGTGTGTCTCTAGAGATGTGAATGGTTTATTTCAGTGTCTTCCTCAGGATGTAAAGTGGAAACTTCCAGGAGAAAACAGCTCACCACATCTGGAATGACTAAGATGTGTTAGTGCATTTCAGTTTTCCTATCTGCACAACAGGGCTAATAATAGTGTATCAGATAGTAACTAGTTAGAAGATGTAATGGAAGAAAAAGTGCCAATTTTAAGAAAAACGGAAATAAAATACCCAGAAATAAATTTAACATTTGACATATTTGAATTAAAAATAAAACATTACTGAAGACATAAAAGACATTTGGAAGAAATGAAAAGATACACCTTGTTCATAGCTGGAGATATTCAACATCATGAAGATGTGAGTTTATTGGGCTGCCTGGGTGGCTTAGCTGGTTGAGTGTCTGACTTTGGCTCAGGTCATGATCTTATGGTTTGTGAGTTCGAGCCCCACATCGGACTCACGGTTGTCAGGGCACAGCCCACTTTGGATCCTCTGTCCCCTTCTCTCTCTGCCCCTCCCCTGCTCATGCTCTCTGAAAAATAAATAAGCATTAAAAAATTACCAGTTTATTATAAATTTATGTAATAATAACAATTTTTTAAAACCTAGACACATTGATTTTGAAAATAAGTTGATCTTGGCTAAATAACTTCACCAAGGATCTTTGGGAAGAAGAAAAGAAGCAAGGACTAAATACAACCAGATATTATACTATAAAGTCTCAATAATTAAAACTTTGTGGTGCTGGTACCTGAATAGAAGGCATAATGGGATAGAATGGAAAGCCTAGAAATATATTCAGACACATAGGAAGACTTAGATATGGTGAAGATGGCCTCTCAAAAACCCATAGGGACAGTGTGTGCTATTCAGTAAGTACCTTGGGGGAAACTTGGTGTGCATCAGTGGAAAATAAAAAAAATTGAAGTCATACCTCATACCAAGAATACATTCTAAAATGACTAAAGATATGTTTATTAAATGAAATCACAAAAATTTTAAAAGAATACGTGGGAAAAAACATTTGGGGGGTCAAGGAAGGCTTTAGAGCTATTCTTTAAAACGCAAAACCCACAAAGGAAAGAGTTGTGAAATTCAACCACATAAAATAGAAAACATCTGCATTACAAAAAAAGGACAAATGACAATCTGGGAAAAATACTTGGAACTCATATTACAGATGAGGGACTGATCTCTTTAATATATAAAGACCTAAAAATAGGTAAGAAAAGACCAGTAACCCGCTAGAAACAACAGCTTGTGTATAAAAAGAATTTTTTCATTATGGAGAATTTGCCTCTCAGATATACTTGCACATATGTATTAATGGCATATTTAGAAGCTTACCGTAGTATTGTTTGTAATAGCAAAAGATTGGAAATCATGCAAGAATCCCATCAGTAGGGGACTGGTTAAATTGTGGAACATCTACACAGTGGAGTATCATACAGTGTAAAAACAGCAAAGAAACTCTTTGTAAACTCATGGAAATTTGAAGTTTGCTGCAGGAAATACTAGACAACTACATAGTGGTGTGTAGATATGATACTTTTTTATGCAAAAAGTGGGTTGTAATAGAGGAATAAATGTATTCTTCCATTTTTGTACACAAAGTAGCATATTTACACAGTGCTTTCATACTTAGTGTGGATGTATTCTTTTTTTTTATTTATATATGAAATTTATTGTCAAATTGGTTTCCATACAACACCCAGTGCTCATCCCAAAAGGTGCCCTCCTCAATACCCATCACCCACCCTCTCCTCCCTCCCACCCCCCATCAACCCTCAGTTTGCTCTCAGTTCTCAACAGTCTCTTATGCTTTGGCTCTCTCCCACTCTAACCTCTTTTTTTTTTTTCCTTCCCCTCCCCCATGGGTTCCTGTTAAGTTTCTCAGGATCCACATAAGAGTGAAACCATATGGTATCTGTCTTTCTCTGTATGGCTTATTTCACTTAGCATCACACTCTCCAGTTCCATCCACGTTGCTACAAAAGGCCATATTTCATTTTTTCTCATTGCCACGTAGTATTCCATAGTGTATATAAACCACAATTTCTTTATCCATTCATCAGTTGATGGACATTTAGGCTCTTTCCATAATTTGGCTATTGTTGAGAGTGCTGCTATGAACATTGGGGTACAAGTGCCCCTATGCATCAGTACTCCTGTGTCCCTTGGATAAATTCCTAGCAGTGCTATTGCTGGGTCATAGGGTAGGTCTATTTTTAATTTTCTGAGGAACCTCCACACTGCTTTCCAGAGCGGCTGCACCAATTTGCATTCCCACCAACAGTGCAAGGGGGTTCCCGTTTCTCCACATCCTCTCCAGCATCTATAGTCTCCTGATTTGTTCATTTTGGCCACTCTGACTGGCGTGAGGTGATATCTGAGTGTGGTTTTGATTTGTATTTCCCTGATAAGGAGCGACGCTGAACATCTTTTCATGTGCCTGTTGGCCATCCGGATGTCTTCTTTAGAGAAGTGTCTATTCATGTTTTCTGCCCATTTCTTCACTGGGTTATTTGCTTTTCGGGTGTGGAGTTTGGTGAGCTCTTTATAGATTTTGGATACTAGCCCTTTGTCCGATATGTCATTTGCAAATATCTTTTCCCATTCCGTTGGTTGCCTTTTAGTTTTGTTGGTTGTTTCCTTTGCTGTGCAGAAGCTTTTTATCTTCATAAGGTCCCAGTAATTCACTTTTGCTTTTAATTCCCTTGCCTTTGGGGATGTGTCGAGTAAGAGATTGCTACGGCTGAGGTCAGAGAGGTCTTTTCCTGCTTTCTCCTCTAAGGTTTTGATGGTTTCCTGTCTCACATTCAGGTCCTTTATCCATTTTGAGTTTATTTTTGTGAATGGTGTGAGAAAGTGGTCTAGTTTCAACCTTCTGCATGTTGCTGTCCAGTTCTCCCAGCACCATTTGTTAAAGAGACTGTCTTTTTTCCATTGGATGTTCTTTCCTGCTTTGTCAAAGATGAGTTGGCCATACGTTTGTGGGTCTAGTTCTGGGGTTTCTATTCTATTCCATTGGTCTATGTGTCTGTTTTTGTGCCAATACCATGCTGTCTTGATGATGACAGCTTTGTAGTAGAGGCTAAAGTCTGGGATTGTGATGCCTCCTGCTTTGGTCTTCTTCTTCAAAATTACTTTGGCTATTCGGGGCCTTTTGTGGTTCCATATGAATTTTAGGATTGCTTGTTCTAGTTTCGAGAAGAATGCTGGTGCAATTTTGATTGGGATTGCATTGAATGTGTAGATAGCTTTGGGTAGTATTGACATTTTGACAATATTTATTCTTCCAATCCATGAGCAGGGAATGTCTTTCCATTTCTTTAAATCTTCTTCAATTACCTTCATAAGCTTTCTATAGTTTTCAGCATACAGATCCTTTACATCTTTGGTTAGATTTATTCCTAGGTATTTTATGCTTCTTGGTGCAATTGTGAATGGGATCAGTTTCTTTATTTGTCTTTCTGTTGCTTCATTGTTAGTGTATAAGAATGCAACTGATTTCTGTACATTGATTTTGTATCCTGCAACTTTGCTGAATTCATGTATCAGTTCTAGCAGACTTTTGGTGGAGTCTGGCGGATTTTCCATGTATAATATCATGTCATCTGCAAAAAGCGAAAGCTTGACTTCATCTTTGCCAATTTTGATGCCTTTGATTTCCTTTTGTTGTCTGATTGCTGATGCTAGAACTTCCAGCACTATGTTAAACAACAGCGGTGAGAGTGGGCATCCCTGTCGTGTTCCTGATCTCAGGGAAAAAGCTCTCAGTTTTTCCCCGTTGAGGATGATGTTAGCTGTGGGCTTTTCATAAATGGCTTTTATGATCTTTAAGTATGTTCCTTCTATCCCGACTTTCTCAAGGGTTTTTATTAAGAAAGGGTGCTGGATTTTGTCAAAGGCCTTTTCTGCATCGATTGACAGGATCATATGGTTTTTCTCTTTTTTTTTGTTAATGTGATGTATCACGTTGATTGATTTGCGAATGTTGAACCAGCCCTGCATCCCAGGAATGAACCCCACTTGATCATGGTGAATAATTCTTTTTATATGACGTTGAATTCGATTTGCTAGTATCTTATTGAGAATTTTGGCATCCATATTCATCAGGGATATTGGCCTGTAGTTCTCTTTTTTTACTGGGTCTCTGTCTGGTTTAGGAATCAAAGGAATACTGGCTTCATAGAATGAGTCTGGAAGTTTTCCTTCCCTTTCTATTTCTTGGAATAGCTTGAGAAGGATAGGTATTATCTCTGCTTTAAACGTCTGGTAGAACTCCCCTGGGAAGCCATCTGGTCCTGGACTCTTATTTGTTGGGAGATTTTTGATAACCGATTCAATTTCTTCGCTGGTGATGGGTCTGTTCAAGCTTTCTATTTCCTCCTGATTGAGTTTTGGAAGAGTGTGGGTGTTCAGGAATTTGTCCATTTCTTCCAGGTTGTCCAATTTGTTGGCATATAATTTTTCATAGTATTCCCTGATAATTGTTTGTATCTCTGAGGGATTGGTTGTAATCATTCCATTTTCATTCATGATTTTATCTATTTGGGTCATCTCCCTTTTCTTTTTGAGAAGCCTGGCTAGAGGTTTGTCAATTTTGTTTATTTTTTCAAAAAACCAACTCTTGGTTTCGTTGATCTGCTCTACAGTTTTTTTAGATTCTATATTGTTTATTTCTGCTCTGATCTTTATTATTTCTCTTCTTCTGCTGGGTTTAGGCTGCCTTTGCTGTTCTGCTTCTATTTCCTTTAGGTGTGCTGTTAGATTTTGTATTTGGGATTTTTCTTGTTTCTTGAGATAGGCCTGGATTGCAATGTATTTTCCTCTCAGGACTGCCTTCGCTGCGTCCCAAAGCGTTTGGATTGTTGTATTTTCATTTTCGTTTGTTTCCATATATTTTTTAATTTCTTCTCGAATTGCCTGGTTGACCCACTCATTCGTTAGTAGGGTGTTCTTTAACCTCCATGCTTTTGGAGGTTTTCCAGACTTTTTTCTGTGGTTGATTTCAAGCTTCATAGCATTGTGGTCTGAAAGTATGCATGGTATGATTTCAATTCTCGTAAACTTATGAAGGGCTGTTTTGTGACCCAGTATATGATCTATCTTGGAGAATGTTCCATGTGCACTCGAGAAGAAAGTATATTCTGTTGCTTTGGGATGCAGAGTTCTAAATATATCTGTCAAGTCCATCTGATCCAATGTCTCATTCAGGGCCCTTGTTTCTTTATTGACCGTGTGTCTAGATGATCTATCCATTTCTGTAAGTGGGGTGTTAAAGTCCCCTGCAATTACCACATTCTT
>NW_024412402.1:20427455-20428283 GCF_014898765.1 Herpailurus yagouaroundi | reverse complement strand
ATTTCTGTAAGTGGGGTGTTAAAGTCCCCTGCAATTACCACATTCTTATCAATAAGGTTGCTTATGTTTATGAGTAATTGTTTTATATATTTGGGCGCTCCGGTATTCGGCGCATAGACATTTATAATTGTTAGCTCTTCCTGATGGATAGACCCTGTCACTATTATATAATGTCCTTCTTCATCTCTTGTTACAGCCTTTAATTTAAAGTCTAGTTTGTCTGATATAAGTATGGCTACTCCAGCTTTCTTTTGGCTTCCAGTAGCATGATAAATAGTTCTCCATCCCCTCACTCTCAATCTAAAGGTGTCCTCAGGTCTAAAATGAGTCTCTTGTAGACAGCAAATAGATGGGTCTTGTTTTTTTATCCATTCTGATACCCTATGTCTTTTGGTTGGCGCATTTAATCCATTTACATTCAGTGTTATTATAGAAAGATATGGGTTTAGAGTCATTGTGATGTCTGTATGTTTTATGCTTGTAGTGATGTCTCTGGTACTTTGTCTCACAGGGTCCCCCTTAGGATCTCTTGTAGGGCTGGTTTAGTGGTGACAAATTCCTTCAGTTTTTGTTTGTTTGGGAAGACCTTTATCTCTCCTTCTATTCTAAATGACAGACTTGCTGGATAAAGGATTCTCGGCTGCATATTTTTTCTGTCTAGCACACTGAAAATCTCGTGCCAATTCTTTCTGGCCTGCCAAGTTTCAAAAGAGAGATCAGTCACGAGTCTTATAGGTCTCCCTTTATATGTGAGGGCACGTTTACCCCTTGCTGCTTTCAGAATTTTCTCTTTATCCTTGTATTTTGCCAGTTTCACTATGATATGTC